>NC_068437.1:28477612-28484719 GCF_023373465.1 Oncorhynchus keta | reverse complement strand
TGCAAAATTGACTGGTATGATGGACACAGGATGGCCGAGCAGTGATAGTTGTACATTTCCATCACTCGTTGTGTTGATTTCATCATGTCCATTAGGTGATGTTTTTACACTATAGAATCATATTGCAAGTGCGCGCGCATTTGCAATATGTTTCAATGTGCATTTACCATATGAAATTTGACATGCTCAAAAATGCAAAATTGACTGGTATGATGGACACAGGATGGCCGAGCAGTGATAGTTGTACATTTCCATCACTCGTTGTGTTGATTTCATCATGTCCATTAGGTGATGTTTTTACACTATAGAATCATATTGCAAGTGCGCGCGCATTTGCAATATGTTTCAATGTGCATTTACCATATGAAATTTGACATGCTCAAAAATGCAAAATTGACTGGTCTGATGAACACAGGATGGCTGAGCAGTGATAGTTGTACATTTCCATCACTCGTTGTGTTGATTTCATCATGTCCATTAGGTGATGTTTTTACACTATAGAATCATATTGCAAGTGCGCGCGCATTTGCAATATGTTTCAATGTGCATTTACCATATGAAATTTGACATGCTCAAAAATGCTAAATTGACTGGTCTGATGAACACAGGATGGCTGAGCAGTGATAGTTGTACATTTCCATCACTCGTTGTGTTGATTTCATCATGTCCATTTGTTTATGTTTTCTCACTTTTGCAAAGTCACTGTGCATTTGCAATATGGTTCAATGGGCAGGTACCATCACGAATTTGTCATGCTATAAAAATCCTGCAGGAATGTGAAATTGACTGGCCCGATGAACTCGGGATAGCTGGGCAGTGATTCTGGTTCATCTCCATGGCTCGTTAGGGTTGATTTCAGAATGTCACTTTTGGTGATGGTCCCTCTCCGTTTAAACATATTGCTAATGTACAAAAGTCAACTAGCAAGTCAGTGTCCATCAGTCAATTAGATGTCATTTTGACACCAAACTGATACCAATTGACACCAAACCCACTTTTTCCAACTCATTTAGAAGCCAACTATCATATATGTCAGAGCAGGCCCATAATTCACAGCGCCTTTAGTTTAAAACATAATAAAAACGTAAAACACATAGTTACGTTCTAGCTGCGGGTCCAGGTCAGACATTATGTGAAGGCCTATGTGAGGCGACCCCGAATCCCGAGTTTCGGCTCGATAGGTCCTTCGGTGCCCGAGTAAAACCCTAATTGGTGCTGAAAATCCACTTTTTCCATGCCTTGCTATGGGGTCCTTGAATGAGCTATCGGACCGAAACGTTGGGGTCCGTCTCTATGGGCCGAGCCGGTTCCAATGCACCTAGTCTTGTGTCTCTGAGACTTTTCTAAATGTCGCCATTTTCGTAATGGTCAAAATGAATTGAAATCATTGCAAATGTACGAGGCTATTTCTCGGTCCGAGAACCTTCTAGAGCCACCTAACTCACCACGCACTATCGACCCGAGGTCTAGAACAGGTTTCTAAAGTTTCGGAACTCTAGGTCTGACGGTTCTTTTTAGCTCGAACAAAGCTAACTATTGGAGGCACTGTCTGTCTCTACAACCCCCAATACGTCCCTCCTTCCAAGTTGTGTGTCTGTGTGATTTAGTTTTCCTTTGAAATTTTATGGGAAAAATGACTGATTTACAGTTCATGGGGGTTGCCTAATCACACATATGAAGTTTTGGACAGATCTGACTTTTTTAACCCCTCGAAACAGCCCCTGAGACACCAATTAAGGCACTTCCGGTTGGTCCAGGAAGCCTAGAATCAACACAGGTAGACCTCATACTGGCCTGATGGACTGTTATCAAAGACAGGTTCATACGGCATTCATAACCCATATAGACTTCAGGTTGAATTTAGGGGTGCAGGCAATGTATTCCTATGGGAGAGAAGTCAATGCAAACTATTTGAAGTAAACACCTTCTTTTAACTATTAAGGGTTAATGCCACACGGTCAACGTTAGGCTTGCACGGATCGGAAGGACCTTAGGAACGTACCTGAGGTCGAATTGTGCTTCTCACTAACGGTTCTCTCACTGTCACCCAAAGCAAATGACGTTGTGGGCAGGCACATTTTGGGCCTACTTTTCTAATGGTACTGCGCTCAGACCGAGAGCGACTACGGTCCATGAGGATATCTCGTTGGAACTCGGCGGCCTAGAGATTATGTTTATGCCATTGCCTGCTCTCTGTGTCTTTGAGAACCGCACTTTTTCACTCCATCCTTGCTGTGTGTGCGTGTGAGAGCTTTTCTTTGACATCTGTTGGGAGAAATGACTGATTTACAGTTCATGAGGTTACCTAGTCACACATGAAGTTTTGAAAAGATCATCTGACCTTTTAACCCTTGGAAACTGCCACTGTGACATCATTAAAAGGCACTTCCGGTTGGCACAGGAAGTATAAGTAAAACCCATGTCTTGATTGACATAGAAACTTACAGAATCCTGAGTTTTAAGTCCTTACGTTAAGAGGTATTGGTTTGGGGTTGACTGATTTACACAGGTGTTGAATGGACTATGTCTATCAAACTGCAGGCAGGGTAATGGAAACACTTTTAGGTGATTTTAACCACTTCCGGTTGGTCCAGGAAGCTTAGAATCAACACAGGTAGACCTCATACTGGCCCTGATGGACTGTTACCAAAGACAGGTTCATACGGCATTCATAACCCATATAGACTTCAAGGTTGAATTTAGGGGTAGAAAGGCAAGTACCTGTTCCTATGGGGAGAGAAGTCAATGCAAACTCTTTGAAGTAAACACCTTCTTTTAACTATTTGGGGTTAATGCCACAAGGTCAAGGTTAGGCTTGCACGGATCGGAAGGACCTTGGAACGTACCTGAGGTCGAATTGTGCTACTCACCTAACGGTTCTCTCACTGTCACCCAAAAGCAAATGACATTGAGGGCCAGGCTTCCTTTTGCGCCTTCTTTTTTTTCAAGGTCGCTGCACTCAGAGCGAGCTACGGTCAGCCGGGGCGTCTCGTTGAACTCTGCACAGCCTGGAGACTATGGTGATGCCATTTTTGTGTTGATTTCAGAATGCCATTTTGGTGATGGTCCCCTCCGTTTAAAAACATATTGCTAATGTACAAAGTCAACTAGCAAGTCAGTGTCCACTAGTCAATTAGATGTCATTCTGACACCAAACTGATACCAATTGACACCAAACCCACTTTTTCCAACTCATTTAGAAGCCAACTATCATATGTCAGAGCAGGCCCATAATTCACAGCGCCACTAGTTTAAAACATAATAAAACGTAAAACACATAGTTACGTTCTAGCTGGGTCCAGGTCAGACATTATGTGAGGCCTATGTGAGGCGACCCCGAATCCCGAGTTTGCTCGATAGGTCCTTCGGTGCCCGAGTAAAACCCTAATTGGTGCTGAAAATCCACTTTTTCCATGCCTTGCTATGGGGTCCTTGAATGAGCTATCGGACCGAAACGTTGGGGTCCGTCTCTATGGCCCGAGCCGGTTTCAATGCACCTAGTCTTGTGTCTCTGAGACTTTTCTAAATGTCGCCATTTTCGTAATGGTCAAAATGAATTGAAATCATTGCAAATGTACGAGGCTATTTTCGGTCCGAGAACCTTCTAGAGCCACCTAACTCACCACGCACTATCGACCCGAGGTCTAGAACAGGTTTCTAAAGTTTCGGAACTCTAGGTCTGACGGTTCTTTTTTAGCTCGAACAAAGCTAACTATTGAGGCACTGTCTGTCTCTACAAACCCCAATACGCCCCTCCTTCCAAGTTGTGTCTGTGTGATTTAGTTTTCCTTTGAAATTTTATGGGAAAAATGACTGATTTACAGTTCATGGGGTTGCCTAATCACACATATGAAGTTTTGGACAGATCTGACTTTTAACCCCTCGAAACAGCCCCTGAGACACTAATTAAGGCACTTCCGGTTGTCACAGGAAGCTATAAGTCAACACATATCCTCACTGGGCTATGCTTTTACAGAATCCTGAGTTTTAAGTCCTTACGTTAAGAATTGACTGATTTACACAGGGTTGAATGCACTATGTCTATCAAACTGCAGGCAGGTAATGGAAAAACACTTTAGGGTGATTTTAACCACTTCCGGTTGGTCCAGGAAGCTTAGAATCAACACAGGTAGACCTCATACTGGCCTGATGGACTGTTACCAAAGACAGGTTCATACGGCATTCATAACCCATATAGACTTCAGGTTGAATTTAGGGGTAAAGGCAATGTATTCCTATGGGGAGAGAAATCAATGCAAACTTTTGAAGTAAACACCATCTTTTAACTATTAAGGGTTAATGCCACACTGTCAACGTTAGGCTTGCACGGATCGGAAGGACCTTAGGAACATACCTGAGGTCGAATTGTGCTTCACCCTAACGGTTCTCTCACTGTCACCCAAAAGCAAATGACGTTGTGGGGCAGGCTTCATTTTGGGCCTACTTTTCTAATGGTCGCTGCGCTCAGACCGAGCGAGCTACGGTCAAGCGGGATATCTCGTTGAACTCGGCACGGCCTAGACATTATGTTTATGCCATTGCCTGCTCTCTGTGTCTTTAAGAACCACACTTTTTCACTCCATCCTTGCTGTGTGTGCGTGTGAGAGCTTTTTCTTTGACATCTGCTGGGAGAAATGACTGATTTACAGTTCATGAGGGTTACCTAGTCACACATATGAAGTTTTGAAAGATCTGACCTTTTAACCCATGGAAACTGCCACTGTGACACCATTAAAGGCACTTCCGGTTGGCACAGGAAGCTATAAATAAACTCATATCATGATTGGGGTATGCCTTTACAGAATCCCGAGTTTTAAGTCTTTACGTTAAGAACTGAGTTATTTACGGAGGGTTTAGTGAGTGTGTGTTATTTCAGAAAATCATAGAAAATCACAGAAATCTCGCAGAGCTCTGCAGCACACTTTAAAAAGATTCGTAAGAACAACCTGCAACTGGATCTGTAACCGTTGAAAAAAAAAACACCTATCCGTGAACATCACCAAGGTGTCGTTGTACGATTTCTCTTAAATGACGATAGATAAATGGCTGGTTCTTTTTTTATTGACACCGGAGGCTCCTTGACTTTGACGTGAAGTGGAAAAATAATTTCTCTATTTTCATTTTGGACCTTTAATCCCAGATAAATGGCCATAACTCAAAAACCGTTGAGGCCTAGACGCCATCTTGTTCGGGGCCAACTGCCCATTATGCCGCCCCTACGCTCACCGAGTTTCGGCTTCTAAATATTTTCAGTTTTCGAGATAAGGCCCCGTCGTGAATCGTGATGTTTTGTAGCAATAGCCATATGATTGCTTATGCCCTCTTGTGGGAATTTCCGGGACATGGGAAAAATGACATAAATCTTATTATTTTTGTAAACGGAAACCGAGATGTCCGACAACGTTCATTTGATGACTTCCTGGTAGGTCCGGCCCTGCCGCTCGGCCCGACGCCGTCCAATTTTACAAACGATTTCGGACGTCTAGTAAGGGACCGTACATTTGCAATATGGACTTTCTCACTAACCATACAGGTACTGCCGAATTCTTCCCTTAAGGTATGTGGCTCATGAAAAGATAACAAAGCCTATAAAATGGGGTGCATTACTGGGCCACCAACTGGAGCAGTATAAAAACCCGCCTCCAATCAACAGGCAAGAAAAGAAAAGAATTTATAATCAAACACAAGCCCCTACACTTTAGGCACTTCTATACATGGGGGCAATTGGGGTGGAAGACATATGGTGAAAATTCCATCCAGCCAAATTTTACATAATTCTCCCAAAATGTGCACTTGCACACTTCTCAACATGTATGTGAAAGCATTGGATTGTAAGAATTGGCTGGAGAGTTTCCACCATTGTTAAATCCATGAGCGGAGTGTGCAACTTCACAGATCAAGACGTAATCTTAGAAGGCATGATGACCCAATTACCTATCAAATTCTTTCATACAGGAGGGTCTGGGGCTATTTTGAATTCAGCAGCCCCCACAGCTTTCAACACATTTCCAAAGCAACTTTTAATTCCATATTCTTTACATTTTACTGACTGAATACACTCAATATCGCTCCCCCAGTCTCTCCCTTATGTAAGTGACTCATGAAAGATAGCAAGCCTATAAAATGTGCATTACTGCCACCAACTGGACATTATAAAAACCCACAGCAATCAACAGGCAAGAAAATAAATCAGAATTTATAATCAACACCAAGCCCCTACACTTTAGGCACTTCTATACATCTGAAACAATTGGAAAGGTGGAAGACATATGGTGAAAATTCCATCCAGCCAAATTTTACATAATTCTCCCAAAATGTGCACTTGCACACTTCTCAACATGTATGTGAAAGCATTGGATTGTAAGAATTGGCTGGAGAGTTTCCACCATTGTTAAATCCATGAGTGGAGTGTGCAACTTCACAGATCAAGACGTAATCTTAGAAGGCATGATGGTGTGCAGGGCAAATTCTTTCCTTTACAGGAGGGTCTGGACGAGGGGACCTCTGAAGGACCTTCTTCAGCCCATTTACAAAGCAACTTTTGAATTCCATATTCTTTACATTTTACTGGTGAACCATAATATCGCTCCCCGGGTCAGTGCGGTGAGGTAAGGAATACCCCTGTATTGACAAAATGAATGGCATGTCATTGGCATCGGACAAACCATATACACATTTGCCAATACCACCCAAATTCGGGCGTTGATTCATCCATGTATTGCAATGCCATATGGCAATTGCCAGTTGTAACACTTTAAAAAATTCAACAGGGGGCAAATGCGTCTGGCTCTATGGGTTTTTCATATTGATATGTAACCCAAATTAATGTCCAAAAGTAAAATTTTGAAAAAATGAACTTTTTTCAAAAACTTATCACCCCTTAAAAAGTGCTTTCTGGACCGTTTTTCGAAATTCTTTCGATTTTTTGTCAATTACACATGTGTAAGAACTGTATGAATATACTTTTGTCCAATTTTATTATCATAATTTTTTTAATTTTTTTATATGCGCATAAGGAATATGTTTTGTCCAATTCCAATATGATTTCATAGGAAGTCAAAAGTCAAAAGTCAAAAATGTCAAAATTTTGTAAAAAACTTCACACAC
>NC_068437.1:28215428-28477512 GCF_023373465.1 Oncorhynchus keta | reverse complement strand
CACATATGAAGTTTTGGACAGATCTGACTTTTTAACCCCTCGAAACAGCCCCTGAGACACCAATTAAGGCACTTCCGGTTGTCACAGGAAGCTATAAGTCAACACATATCCTCACTGGGCTATGCTTTTACAGAATCCTGAGTTTTAAGTCCTTACGTTAAGAATTGACTGATTTACACAGGGTTGAATGCACTATGTCTATCAAACTGCAGGCAGGTAATGGAAAAACACTTTTAGGGTGATTTTAACCACTTCCGGTTGGTCCAGGAAGCTTAGAATCAACACAGGTAGACCTCATACTGGCCTGATGGACTGTTACCAAAGACAGGTTCATACGGCATTCATAACCCATATAGACTTCAGGTTGAATTTAGGGGTAAAGGCAATGTATTCCTATGGGGAGAGAAATCAATGCAAACTTTTTGAAGTAAACACCATCTTTTAACTATTAAGGGTTAATGCCACACTGTCAACGTTAGGCTTGCACGGATCGGAAGGACCTTAGGAACATACCTGAGGTCGAATTGTGCTTCTCACCCTAACGGTTCTCTCACTGTCACCCAAAAGCAAATGACGTTGTGGGGCAGGCTTCATTTTGGGCCTACTTTTCTAATGGTCGCTGCGCTCAGACCGAGCGAGCTACGGTCAAGCGGGATATCTCGTTGAACTCGGCACGGCCTAGACATTATGTTTATGCCATTGCCTGCTCTCTGTGTCTTTAAGAACCACACTTTTTCACTCCATCCTTGCTGTGTGTGCGTGTGAGAGCTTTTCTTTGACATCTGCTGGGAGAAATGACTGTTTTGAAAAGATCTGACCTTTTTAACCCATGGAAACTGCCACTGTGACACCATTAAAGGCACTTCCGGTTGGCACAGGAAGCTATAAATAAACTCATATCATGATTGGGGTATGCCTTTACAGAATCCCGAGTTTTAAGTCTTTACGTTAAGAACTGAGTTATTTACGGAGGGTTTAGTGAGTGTGTGTTATTTCAGAAAATCATAGAAAATCACAGAAATCTCGCAGAGCTCCGCAGCACACTTTAAAAAGATTCGTAAGAACAACCTGCAACTGGATCTGTAACCGTTGAAAAAAAAAACACCTATCCGTGAACATCACCAAGGTGTCGTTGTACGATTTCTCTTAAATGACGATAGATAAATGGCTGGTTCTTTTTTTATTGACACCGGAGGCTCCTTGACTTTGACGTGAAGTGGAAAAATAATTTCTCTATTTTCATTTTGGACCTTTAATCCCAGATAAATGGCCATAACTCAAAAACCGTTGAGGCCTAGACGCCATCTTGTTCGGGGCCAACTGCCCATTATGCCGCCCCTACGCTCACCGAGTTTCGGCTTCTAAATATTTTCAGTTTTCGAGATAAGGCCCCGTCGTGAATCGTGATGTTTTGTAGCAATAGCCATATGATTGCTTATGCCCTCTTGTGGGAATTTCCGGGACATGGGAAAAATGACATAAATCTTATTATTTTTGTAAAACGGAAACCGAATGTCCGACAACGTTCATTTGATGACTTCCTGGTAGGTCCGGCCCTGCCGCTCGGCCCGACGCCGTCCGCGAATTTTACAAACGATTTCGGACGTCTAGTAAGGGACCGTACATTTGCAATATGGACTTTCTCACTAACCATACAGGTACTGCCGAATTCTTCCCTTAAGGTATGTAAGTGACTCAGAGATGAAAGATGTTAACAAGAGACTATAAATGTGCATTACCAGACCAACTGGACAGAAGGTTATACCAGAGAGACCCACAGCAATTAACCAGGGGGCAAGAAGGTTAACCAGAAGACGACAGAATTTATAACCAGAGGACGACATGAAGGTTAGGGGACTTTAGGCACTTAGGATACCTGAAAACAATTACTCAAGAAAGGTGGAAGACATTATGGTGAACAAAGGTTATCCAGCCAGAAGGTTAGTTACCATAAGACTCCCAAACTGTGCACTTGAGATGACAGACTTAGTTACCATGATGTACAAGCATTGGAACCAGAGAGACATTGAAGCTGGAAGTTTCCAGAGAGACCATTTTACCAATGCCAGAAGGTTCGGACCAGAGAGACAGACTTCACCAGATCAGTAGACAGTAATCTTAGAAGGCATGATTAGACCTGAGAGACCTACAAATTCTTTCAGACAGGAAGGGTCTGAGGGCTTGGTTAATTCAGAGAGCCCCCACAGCTTTCCAACACATTTTAATGCCAAAGCAACTTTTAATTTTGACCATATTCTTTACAGAAGGTTTTACCAGACTTTAGAATACAGAATTGGGGGAACCAGTCTCTCCCAGATGTTTAGTGACTCATGAAGACTGATAACAAGGTTCTATACCAAATGTGCAGTAGAAGTTACTGCCAGAACTGGACAGAGAAACAGGACCCACAGCAATCAAGGGGGCACCAGAAAGACAACAGAAGGTTAGTTATCAAGAGACAAGACAGAAGGTTCGTTACCAGAGAGACACTTAGTAGGCACAGAAGGTTCTTACATCTGAGAACAGAAGGTTAGAACCAGGTGGAAGACAGAAGGTTAGTTACCAGGGAACCTGGAATGGTTATTCCATCCAGGGGAAAGGTTTTACATAGATTCTCCCAAACTGTGCACAGAAGGTTCTCAAGATGTAGACGAAAGCATTGGTTGTACCAGAATTGGGGTTGTTAGAGTTTCCAAAGGTTTTACCAGAGAGACTGAAGGTTGGTTCTATCAAGACGTAATCTTACCAGAGCATGAGACCCAATTACCTTGAACAGACTTTCATTACAGGAGGGTCTGGGGCTATTTTGAACATTACCAGAAGCCCCACAGCTTTCAGAACATTTCCAATGAGAGCAGAAGGTTAATTACCATATTCTTTACATTTTACCAGACTGAAACCTCAATAACGCTCCCCCAGTCTCAGAGATACGCCCTTATGTTAGGGAATACCCCCTGTATTGGACAAAAATGAATGGCATGTCATTGGCAAAAATCGGACAAACCATATACACATTGGCCAATACCACCCAATTCGGCGTTGATTCATGCAAAGTGTATTGCAAATGCCATATGGTAATTGCCAGTTGTAACACTTTAAAAATTCAACAGGGGGCAAATGCGCTCCACCGGGGTTTTTCATATTGGAGATGTAACCCAAATTAATGTCCAAAAGTAAAATTTTGAAAAAATGAACTTTTTTTTCAAAAACTTATCACCCCTTAAAAAAGTGCTTTCTGGACCGTTTTTCGAAATTCTTTCGATTTTTTTGTCAATTACACATGTGTAAGAACTGTATGAATATACTTTTGTCCAATTTTATTATCATAATTTTTATTTATTTTTTACATGCGCATAAGGAACATGTTTTGTCCAATTCCAATATGATTTCATAGGAAGTCAAAAGTCAAAAGTCAAAAATGTCAAAATTTTGTAAAAACTTCACACACCCATAAAAAAGTGCTTTCTGGACCGTTTTTCGAAATTCTTTCGATTTTTGTCAATTACACATGTGTAAGAACTGTATGAATATACTTTTGTCCAATTTTATTATCATAATTTTTTTTTTTTTTTACATGCGCATAAGGAATATGTTTTGTCCAATTCCAATATGATTTCATAGGAAGTCAAAAGTCAAAAGTCAAAAATGTCAAAATTTTGTAAAAACTTCACACACCCATAAAAAGTGCTTTCTGGACCGTTTTTCGAAATTCTTTCGATTTTTTGTCAATTACACATGTGTAAGAACTGTATGAATATACTTTTGTCCAATTTTATTATCATAATTTTTTTTTTTTTTTTTACATGCGCATAAGGAATATGTTTTGTCCAATTCCAATATGATTTCATAGGAAGTCAAAAGTCAAAAGTCAAAAATGTCAAAATTTTGTAAAAACTTCACACACCCTTAAAAAGTGCTTTCTGGACCGTTTTTGAAATTCTTTCAATTTTTTGTCAATTACACATGTGTAAGAACTGTATGAATATACTTTTGTCCAATTTTATTATCATATTTTTTTATATATTTTTTTTAATTGTGCATAAGGATTTTTTCAATGGGCCAAATGAAGTAAGAAATTTGACATGCTCAAAAATCCTGCAGAAATGCAAAATTGACTGGCCTGATGAACTCGGGATGGCCGGGCAGTGATAGTTGTTCCTTTCCATCACTCGTTGTGTTGACTTCATCATGTCCATTTTGTGATGTTTTTTTTTCACTATATAATCATATTGCAAGTGCACGTGCATTTGCAATATGTTTCAATGTGCATTTACCATATGAAATTTGACCTTGCTCAAAAATGCAAAATTGACTGGTCTGATGAACACAGGATGGCCGAGCAGTGATAGTTGTACATTTCCATCACTCGTTGTGTTGATTTCATCATCTCCGTTAGGTGATGTTTTTACACTATAGAATCATATTGCAAATGCACGTGCATTGTTGTGCAACTGGTAACCCAAAAATAAAAATATGGTTGTAAATGCATTTACCGGTCATTCTGATATTAATGCTCGCTATGGGAACACAGGATGGCCGGGCAGTGATAGTTGTACATTTCCATCACTCGTTGTGTTGATTTCATCATGTCCATTAGGTGATGTTTTTACACTATAGAATCATATTGCAAGTGCGCGCGCATTTGCAATATGTTTCAATGTGCATTTACCATATGAAATTTGAAATGCTCAAAAATGCAAAATTGACTGGTCTGATGGACACAGGATGGCCGAGCAGTGATAGTTGTACATTTCCATCACTCGTTGTGTTGATTTCATCATGTCCATTAGGTGATGTTTTTTCACTATAGAATCATATTGCAAGTGCACGCGCATTTGCAATATGTTTCAATGTGCATTTACCATATGAAATTTGACATGCTCAAAAATGCAAAATTGACTGGTCTGATGAACACAGGATGGCTGAGCAGTGATAGTTGTACATTTCCATCACCTGTTGTGTTGATTTCATCATGTCCATTTGTTTATGTTTTCTCACTTTTGCAAAGTCACTGTGCATTTGCAATATGGTTCAATGGGCAGGTACCATCACGAATTTGTCATGCTATAAAAATCCTGCAGGAATGTGAAATTGACTGGTCTGATGAACACAGGATGGCCGAGCAGTGATAGTTGTACATTTCCATCACTTGTTGTGTTGATTTCATCATGTCCATTAGGTGATGTTTTTTCACTATAGAATCATATTGCAAATGCACGTGCATTGTTGTGCAACTGGTAACCCAAAAATTAAAATATGGTTGTAAATGCATTTACCGGTCATTATCCAATGCTGGCTATGGGAACACAGGATGGCCGGGCAGTGATAGTTGTACATTTCCATCACTTTATTGTGTTGATTTCATCATGTCCATTAGGTGATGTTTTTACACTATAGAATCATATTGCAAGTGGTAACTGCGCATTTGCAATATGGTTTCAATGCATTTACCATATGAAATTTGACATGCTCAAAAATGCAAAATTGACTGGTCTGATGGAACACAGGATGGCCGAGCAGTGATAGTTGTACATTTCCATCACTCGTTGTGTTGATTTCATCATGTCCATTAGGTGATGTTTTTCACTATAGAATCATATTGCAAGTGCGCGCGCATTTGCAATATGTTTCAATGTGCATTTACCATATGAAATTTGAAATGCTCAAAAATGCAAAATTGACTGGTCTGATGGACACAGGATGGCCGAGCAGTGATAGTTGTACATTTCCATCACTCGTTGTGTTGATTTCATCATGTCCATTAGGTGATGTTTTTCACTATAGAATCATATTGCAAGTGCGCGCGCATTTGCAATATGTTTCAATGTGCATTTACCATATGAAATTTGACATGCTCAAAAATGCAAAATTGACTGGTCTGATGGAACACAGGATGGCTGAGCAGTGATAGTTGTACATTTCCATCACTGTTGTGTTGATTTCATCATGTCCATTAGTTTATGTTTTTCACTATAGAATCATATTGTGCATTTGCAATATGTTTCAATGTGCATTTACCATATGAAATGTCATGCTGAAATGCTCAAAAATGCAAAATTGACTGGTCTGATGGAACACAGGATGGCCGAGCAGTGATAGTTGTACATTTCCATCACTTGTTGTGTTGATTTCATCATGTCCATTAGGTGATGTTTTTTCACTATAGAATCATATTGCAAATGCACGTTTGCATTGTTGTGCAACTGGTAACCCAAAAATTAAAATATGGTTGTAATGCTCATTTAATGGTCAAATTAATGGTCTGATGGGAACACAGGATGGCCGGGCAGTGATAGTTGTACATTTCCATCACTCGTTGTGTTGATTTCATCATGTCCATTAGGTGATGTTTTTACACTATAGAATCATATTGCAAGTGCGCGCGCATTTGCAATATGTTTCAATGTGCATTTACCATATGAAATTTGACATGCTCAAAAATGCAAAATTGACTGGTCTGATGGACACAGGATGGCCGAGCAGTGATAGTTGTACATTTCCATCACTCGTTGTGTTGATTTCATCATGTCCATTAGGTGATGTTTTTCACTATAGAATCATATTGCAAGTGCGCGCGCATTTGCAATATGTTTCAATGTGCATTTACCATATGAAATTTGACATGCTCAAAAATGCAAAATTGACTGGTCTGATGAACACAGGATGGCTGAGCAGTGATAGTTGTACATTTCCATCACCTGTTGTGTTGATTTCATCATGTCCATTTGTTTATGTTTTCTCACTTTTGCAAAGTCACTGTGCATTTGCAATATGGTTCAATGGGCAGGTACCATCACGAATTTGTCATGCTATAAAAATCCTGCAGGAATGTGAAATTGACTGGTCTGATGAACACAGGATGGCCGAGCAGTGATAGTTGTACATTTCCATCACTTGTTGTGTTGATTTCATCATGTCCATTAGGTGATGTTTTTCACTATAGAATCATATTGCAAATGCACGTGCATTGTTGTGCAACTGGTAACCCAAAAATTAAAATATGGTTGTAAATGCATTTACCGGTCATTCTGATATTAATGCTCGCTATGGGAACACAGGATGGCCGGGCAGTGATAGTTGTACATTTCCATCACTCGTTGTGTTGATTTCATCATGTCCATTAGGTGATGTTTTTACACTATAGAATCATATTGCAAGTGCGCGCGCATTTGCAATATGTTTCAATGTGCATTTACCATATGAAATTTGACATGCTCAAAAATGCAAAATTGACTGGTCTGATGGACACAGGATGGCCGAGCAGTGATAGTTGTACATTTCCATCACTCGTTGTGTTGATTTCATCATGTCCATTAGGTGATGTTTTTACACTATAGAATCATATTGCAAGTGCGCGCGCATTTGCAATATGTTTCAATGTGCATTTACCATATGAAATTTGACATGCTCAAAAATGCAAAATTGACTGGTCTGATGGACACAGGATGGCCGAGCAGTGATAGTTGTACATTTCCATCACTCGTTGTGTTGATTTCATCATGTCCATTAGGTGATGTTTTTACACTATAGAATCATATTGCAAGTGCGCGCATTTGCAATATGTTTCAATGTGCATTTACCATATGAAATTTGACATGCTCAAAAATGCAAAATTGACTGGTCTGATGAACACAGGATGGCTGAGCAGTGATAGTTGTACATTTCCATCACTCGTTGTGTTGATTTCATCATGTCCATTAGGTGATGTTTTTACACTATAGAATCATATTGCAAGTGCACGCGCATTTGCAATATGTTTCAATGTGCATTTACCATATGAAATTTGACATGCTCAAAAATGCTAAATTGACTGGTCTGATGAACACAGGATGGCTGAGCAGTGATAGTTGTACATTTCCATCACTCGTTGTGTTGATTTCATCATGTCCATTTGTTTATGTTTTCTCACTTTTGCAAAGTCACTGTGCATTTGCAATATGGTTCAATGGGCAGGTACCATCACGAATTTGTCATGCTATAAAAATCCTGCAGGAATGTGAAATTGACTGGCCCGATGAACTCGGGATAGCTGGGCAGTGATTCTGGTTCATCTCCATGGCTCGTTAGGGTTGATTTCAGAATGTCACTTTTGGTGATGGTCCCTCTCCGTTTAAACATATTGCTAATGTACAAAAGTCAACTAGCAAGTCAGTGTCCATCAGTCAATTAGATGTCATTTTGACACCAAACTGATACCAATTGACACCAAACCCACTTTTTCCAACTCATTTAGAAGCCAACTATCATATATGTCAGAGCAGGCCCATAATTCACAGCGCCTTTAGTTTAAAACATAATAAAAACGTAAAACACATAGTTACGTTCTAGCTGCGGGTCCAGGTCAGACATTATGTGAAGGCCTATGTGAGGCGACCCCGAATCCCGAGTTTCGGCTCGATAGGTCCTTCGGTGCCCGAGTAAAACCCTAATTGGTGCTGAAAATCCACTTTTTCCATGCCTTGCTATGGGGTCCTTGAATGAGCTATCGGACCGAAACGTTGGGGTCCGTCTCTATGGGCCGAGCCGGTTCCAATGCACCTAGTCTTGTGTCTCTGAGACTTTTCTAAATGTCGCCATTTTCGTAATGGTCAAAATGAATTGAAATCATTTCAGCAAATGTACGAGGCTATTTCTCGGTCCGAGAACCTTCTAGAGCCACCTAACTCACCACGCACTATCGACCCGAGGTCTAGAACAGGTTTCTAAAGTTTCGGAACTCTAGGTCTGACGGTTCTTTTTAGCTCGAACAAAGCTAACTATTGGAGGCACTGTCTGTCTCTACAACCCCCAATACGTCCCTCCTTCCAAGTTGTGTGTCTGTGTGATTTAGTTTTCCTTTGAAATTTTATGGGAAAAATGACTGATTTACAGTTCATGGGGGTTGCCTAATCACACATATGAAGTTTTGGACAGATCTGACTTTTTTAACCCCTCGAAACAGCCCCTGAGACACCAATTAAGGCACTTCCGGTTGGCACAGGAAGCTATAAGTCAACACATCCTCACTGGGCTATGCTTTTACAGAATCCTGTGTTTTAAGTCCTTACGTTAAGAATTGACTGATTTACACAGGGTTGAATGCACTATGTCTATCAAACTGCAGGCAGGTAATGGAAAAACACTTTTAGGGTGATTTTAACCACTTCCGGTTGGTCCAGGAAGCCTAGAATCAACACAGGTAGACCTCATACTGGCCTGATGGACTGTTATCAAAGACAGGTTCATACGGCATTCATAACCCATATAGACTTCAGGTTGAATTTAGGGGTGCAGGCAATGTATTCCTATGGGGAGAGAAGTCAATGCAAACTATTTGAAGTAAACACCTTCTTTTAACTATTAAGGGTTAATGCCACACGGTCAACGTTAGGCTTGCACGGATCGGAAGGACCTTAGGAACGTACCTGAGGTCGAATTGTGCTTCTCACCCTAACGGTTCTCTCACTGTCACCCAAAAGCAAATGACGTTGTGGGGCAGGCTTCATTTTGGGCCTACTTTTCTAATGGTCGCTGCGCTCAGACCGAGCGAGCTACGGTCAAGCGGGATATCTCGTTGAACTCGGCACGGCCTAGAGATTATGTTTATGCCATTGCCTGCTCTCTGTGTCTTTGAGAACCGCACTTTTTCACTCCAGCCTTGCTGTGTGTGCGTGTG
Source organism: Oncorhynchus keta (assembly GCF_023373465.1). Taxonomy (NCBI): domain Eukaryota; kingdom Metazoa; phylum Chordata; class Actinopteri; order Salmoniformes; family Salmonidae; genus Oncorhynchus; species Oncorhynchus keta. Next base: position 28,467,857 of record NC_068437.1, on the reverse strand, counting down.
AGAGCTTTTCTTTGACATCTGTTGGGAGAAATGACTGATTTACAGTTCATGAGGGTTACCTAGTCACACATATGAAGTTTTGAAAAGATCTGACCTTTTTAACCCTTGGAAACTGCCACTGTGACATCATTAAAGGCACTTCCGGTTGGCACAGGAAGCTATAAGTAAACCCATGTCTTGATTGACATAGAAACTTTTACAGAATCCTGAGTTTTAAGTCCTTACGTTAAGAATTGACTGATTTACACAGGGTTGAATGCACTATGTCTATCAAACTGCAGGCAGGTAATGGAAAAACACTTTTAGGGTGATTTTAACCACTTCCGGTTGGTCCAGGAAGCTTAGAATCAACACAGGTAGACCTCATACTGGCCTGATGGACTGTTACCAAAGACAGGTTCATACGGCATTCATAACCCATATAGACTTCAGGTTGAATTTAGGGGTAAAGGCAATGTATTCCTATGGGGAGAGAAGTCAATGCAAACTCTTTGAAGTAAACACCTTCTTTTAACTATTAAGGGTTAATGCCACACGGTCAAGGTTAGGCTTGCACGGATCGGAAGGACCTTAGGAACGTACCTGAGGTCGAATTGTGCTTCTCACCCTAACGGTTCTCTCACTGTCACCCAAAAGCAAATGACATTGAGGGCCAGGCTTCCTTTTGCGCCTTCTTTTTTTTCAAGGTCGCTGCACTCAGAGCGAGCTACGGTCAAGCGGGCGTCTCGTTGAACTCTGCACAGCCTGGAGACTATGGTGATGCCATTTTTTGTGTTGATTTCAGAATGCCATTTTGGTGATGGTCCCTCTCCGTTTAAACATATTGCTAATGTACAAAAGTCAACTAGCAAGTCAGTGTCCACCAGTCAATTAGATGTCATTCTGACACCAAACTGATACCAATTGACACCAAACCCACTTTTTCCAACTCATTTAGAAGCCAACTATCACATATGTCAGAGCAGGCCCATAATTCACAGCGCCATTAGTTTAAAACATAATAAAAACGTAAAACACATAGTTACGTTCTAGCTGCGGGTCCAGGTCAGACATTATGTGAAGGCCTATGTGAGGCGACCCCGAATCCCGAGTTTCGGCTCGATAGGTCCTTCGGTGCCCGAGTAAAACCCTAATTGGTGCTGAAAATCCACTTTTTTCCATGCCTTGCTATGGGGTCCTTGAATGAGCTATCGGACCGAAACGTTGGGGTCCGTCTCTATGGGCCGAGCCGGTTCCAATGCACCTAGTCTTGTGTCTCTGAGACTTTTCTAAATGTCGCCATTTTCGTAATGGTCAAAATGAATTGAAATCATTGCAAATGTACGAGGCTATTTCTCGGTCCGAGAACCTTCTAGAGCCACCTAACTCACCACGCACTATCGACCCGAGGTCTAGAACAGGTTTCTAAAGTTTCGGAACTCTAGGTCTGACGGTTCTTTTTAGCTCGAACAAAGCTAACTATTGGAGGCACTGTCTGTCTCTACAAACCCCAATACGTCCCTCCTTCCAAGTTGTGTGTCTGTGTGATTTAGTTTTCCTTTGAAATTTTATGGGAAAAATGACTGATTTACAGTTCATGGGGGTTGCCTAATCACACATATGAAGTTTTGGACAGATCTGACTTTTTTAACCCCTCGAAACAGCCCCTGAGACACCAATTAAGGCACTTCCGGTTGTCACAGGAAGCTATAAGTCAACACATATCCTCACTGGGCTATGCTTTTACAGAATCCTGAGTTTTAAGTCCTTACGTTAAGAATTGACTGATTTACACAGGGTTGAATGCACTATGTCTATCAAACTGCAGGCAGGTAATGGAAAAACACTTTTAGGGTGATTTTAACCACTTCCGGTTGGTCCAGGAAGCTTAGAATCAACACAGGTAGACCTCATACTGGCCTGATGGACTGTTACCAAAGACAGGTTCATACGGCATTCATAACCCATATAGACTTCAGGTTGAATTTAGGGGTAAAGGCAATGTATTCCTATGGGGAGAGAAATCAATGCAAACTTTTTGAAGTAAACACCATCTTTTAACTATTAAGGGTTAATGCCACACTGTCAACGTTAGGCTTGCACGGATCGGAAGGACCTTAGGAACATACCTGAGGTCGAATTGTGCTTCTCACCCTAACGGTTCTCTCACTGTCACCCAAAAGCAAATGACGTTGTGGGGCAGGCTTCATTTGGGCCTACTTTTCTAATGGTCGCTGCGCTCAGACCGAGCGAGCTACGGTCAAGCGGGATATCTCGTTGAACTCGGCACGGCCTAGACATTATGTTTATGCCATTGCCTGCTCTCTGTGTCTTTAAGAACCACACTTTTTCACTCCATCCTTGCTGTGTGTGCGTGTGAGAGCTTTTCTTTGACATCTGCTGGGAGAAATGACTGATTTACAGTTCATGAGGGTTACCTAGTCACACATATGAAGTTTTGAAAAGATCTGACCTTTTTAACCCATGGAAACTGCCACTGTGACACCATTAAAGGCACTTCCGGTTGGCACAGGAAGCTATAAATAAACTCATATCATGATTGGGGTATGCCTTTACAGAATCCCGAGTTTTAAGTCTTTACGTTAAGAACTGAGTTATTTACGGAGGGTTTAGTGAGTGTGTGTTATTTCAGAAAATCATAGAAAATCACAGAAATCTCGCAGAGCTCCGCAGCACACTTTAAAAAGATTCGTAAGAACAACCTGCAACTGGATCTGTAACCGTTGAAAAAAAAAACACCTATCCGTGAACATCACCAAGGTGTCGTTGTACGATTTCTCTTAAATGACGATAGATAAATGGCTGGTTCTTTTTTATTGACACCGGAGGCTCCTTGACTTTGACGTGAAGTGGAAAAATAATTTCTCTATTTTCATTTTGGACCTTTAATCCCAGATAAATGGCCATAACTCAAAAACCGTTGAGGCCTAGACGCCATCTTGTTCGGGGCCAACTGCCCATTATGCCGCCCCTACGCTCACCGAGTTTCGGCTTCTAAATATTTTCAGTTTTCGAGATAAGGCCCCGTCGTGAATCGTGATGTTTTGTAGCAATAGCCATATGATTGCTTATGCCCTCTTGTGGGAATTTCCGGGACATGGGAAAAATGACATAAATCTTATTATTTTTGTAAAACGGAAACAGAATGTCCGACAACGTTCATTTGATGACTTCTGGTAGGTCCGGCCCTGTCCGACAACGTTCATTTGATGACTTCCTGGTAGGTCCGGCCCTGCCGCTCGGCCCGACGCCGTCCGCGTTTTACAAAGCGATTTCGGACGTCTAGTAAGGGACCGTACATTTGCAATATGGACTTTCTCACTAACCATACAGGTACTGCCGAATTCTTCCCTTAAGGTATGTAAGACCAGAAAGATCAAGCCTATAAAATGTGCATTACTGCCACCAACTGGACATTATAAAAACCCACAGAATCAACAGGCAAGAAAAGTTCAGAATTTATAATCAATACCAAGCCCCTACACTTTAGGCACTTCTATACATCTGAAACAATTGGAAGGTAAGACATATGGTGAAGAAGTTCCATCTGTCCAAATTTTACAGACTTCTCCCAAACTGTGCACTTGCACACTTCTCAACATGTATGTGAAAGCATTGGATTGTAAGAGACTGGAGAGTTTCCACCATTGTTAAATCCATGAGCAGTTGCAACTCGTACAGAGTTAAACTGTGTTCATTTCAGATCAAGACGTAACTTAGACCAGGCATGATGACCCAATTACCTATCAAATTCTTTCAGACAGGAGGGTCTACTGTTATTTTGAATTCAGCAGCCCCCAGAGGTTTCAGGAATATGGCACATTTCCAAAGCAACTTTTAGTATTCCATATTCTTTACATTTTACTGACTGAATACACTCAATATCGCAACCCAGTCTCTCCCTTATGTAAGTGACTCATGAAAGATAACAAGCCTATAAAATGTGCATTACTTACCAACTGGACATTATAAAAACCCACAGCAATCAACAGGCAAGAAAAGAAATCAGACTTATAAAACCTGTTAGTACACTTTAGGCACTTCTATACATCTGAAACAATTGGAAAGGTGGAAGACATATGAGTGAAAATTCCATCCAGCCAAATTTTACATAATTCTCCCAAACTGTGCACTTGCACAGCTTCTCAACATGTATGTGAAAGCATTGGATATGTAAGAATTGGCTGGAGAGTCACCATTGTTAAATCCATGTGACAGAATGTGCAGCTTCACAGATCAAGACTAATCTTAGAAGGCATGATGACAGAGTTACCAGCTATCAAATTCTTTTACATACAGGAAGGGTCTGGGGCTATTTTAATTCAGCAGCCCCCAGCAGCTTTCAAATGCACATTTCCAAATTGAGCAACTTTTAATTCCATATTCTTTATATTTTACTGACTGAATGTTTTAGAGGTGGAGATATTAGCTCCCTATCTCCATATGTAAGGGAATACCCCCTGTATTGGACAAAAATGAATGGCATGTCATTGGCATCGGACAAACCATATACACATTGGCCAATACCACCCAATTCGGCGTTGATTCATCCAAAGTGTATTGCAAATGCCATATGGTAATTGCCAGTTGTAACACTTTAAAAAAATTCAACAGGGGGCAAATGCGCTCCACCGGGGTTTTTCATATTGGATATGTAACCCAAATTAATGTCCAAAAGTAAAATTTTGAAAAAATGAACTTTTTTCAAAAACTTATCACCCCTTAAAAAAGTGCTTTCTGGACCGTTTTTCAAATTCTTTCGATTTTTTTGTCAATTACACATGTGTAAGAACTGTATGAATATACTTTTGTCCAATTTTATTATCATAATTTTTTTAATTTTTTTTTATATGCGCATAAGGAATATGTTTTGTCCAATTCCAATATGATTTCATAGGAAGTCAAAAGTCAAAAGTCAAAAATGTCAAAATTTTGTAAAAACTTCACACACCCATAAAAAGTGCTTTCTGGACCGTTTTTCGAAATTCTTTCGATTTTTTTGTCAATTACACATGTGTAAGAACTGTATGAATATACTTTTGTCCAATTTTATTATCATAATTTTTTTTTTTTTTTTATATGCGCATAAGGAATATGTTTTGTCCAATTCCAATATGATTTCATAGGAAGTCAAAAGTCAAAAGTCAAAAATGTCAAAATTTTGTAAAAACTTCACACACCCATAAAAAGTGCTTTCTGGACCGTTTTTCGAAATTTTTGCATTTTTTTGTCAATTACACATGTGTAAGAACTGTATGATTTTTTGTCAATTACACATGTGTAAGAACTGTATGAATATACTTTTGTCCAATTTTATTATCATAATTTTTTTTTTTTTTTTACATGCGCATAAGGAATATGTTTTGTCCAATTCCAATATGATTTCATAGGAAGTCAAAAGTCAAAAGTCAAAAATGTCAAAATTTTGTAAAAACTTCACACACCCTTAAAAAGTGCTTTCTGGACCGTTTTTGAAATTCTTTCAATTTTTTTGTCAATTACACATGTGTAAGAACTGTATGAATATACTTTTGTCCAATTTTATTATCATATTTTTTTATATATTTTTAAATTGTGCATAAGGATTTTTTTGTGGGCCAAATGACGTAAGAAATTTGACATGCTCAAAAATCCTGCAGAAATGCAAAATTGACTGGCCTGATGAACTCGGGATGGCCGGGCAGTGATAGTTGTTCCTTTCCATCACTCGTTGTGTTGACTTCATCATGTCCATTTTGTGATGTTTTTTCACTATATAATCATATTGCAAGTGCACGTGCATTTGCAATATGTTTCAATGTGCATTTACCATATGAAATTTGACCTTGCTCAAAAATGCAAAATTGACTGGTCTGATGAACACAGGATGGCCGAGCAGTGATAGTTGTACATTTCCATCACTCGTTGTGTTGATTTCATCATCTCCGTTAGGTGATGTTTTTACACTATAGAATCATATTGCAAATGCACGTGCATTGTTGTGCAACTGGTAACCCAAAAATAAAAATATGGTTGTAAATGCATTTACCGGTCATTCTGATATTAATGCTCGCTATGGGAACACAGGATGGCCGGGCAGTGATAGTTGTACATTTCCATCACTCGTTGTGTTGATTTCATCATGTCCATTAGGTGATGTTTTTACACTATAGAATCATATTGCAAGTGCGCGCGCATTTGCAATATGTTTCAATGTGCATTTACCATATGAAATTTGACATGCTCAAAAATGCAAAATTGACTGGTCTGATGGACACAGGATGGCCGAGCAGTGATAGTTGTACATTTCCATCACTCGTTGTGTTGATTTCATCATGTCCATTAGGTGATGTTTTTCACTATAGAATCATATTGCAAGTGCACGCGCATTTGCAATATGTTTCAATGTGCATTTACCATATGAAATTTGACATGCTCAAAAATGCAAAATTGACTGGTCTGATGAACACAGGATGGCTGAGCAGTGATAGTTGTACATTTCCATCACCTGTTGTGTTGATTTCATCATGTCCATTTGTTTATGTTTTCTCACTTTTGCAAAGTCACTGTGCATTTGCAATATGGTTCAATGGGCAGGTACCATCACGAATTTGTCATGCTATAAAAATCCTGCAGGAATGTGAAATTGACTGGTCTGATGAACACAGGATGGCCGAGCAGTGATAGTTGTACATTTCCATCACTTGTTGTGTTGATTTCATCATGTCCATTAGGTGATGTTTTTTCACTATAGAATCATATTGCAAATGCACGTGCATTGTTGTGCAACTGGTAACCCAAAAATTAAAATATGGTTGTAAATGCATTTACCGGGACTCCTATTATCCATGCCCGCTATGGGAGTACCCTACTACGGCCCTCTATCTATGGGGGCAGTCCTGAGTGCTTTATGGACTGTTTAAAATATTCTGATGGATACGCATGTTGTGCAACTGGTGATTGAAAATAGGCACCTGGTAACCCAAAAATGAAAATATGGTTGTGAATGCATTTACCGGTCATTCTGATATTAATGCCCGCTATGGGAACACAGGATGGCCGAGCAGTGATAGTTGTACATTTCCATCACTCGTTGTGTTGATTTCATCATGTCCATTAGGTGATGTTTTTACACTATAGAATCATATTGCAAGTGCGCGCGCATTTGCAATATGTTTCAATGTGCATTTACCATATGAAATTTGAAATGCTCAAAAATGCAAAATTGACTGGTCTGATGGACACAGGATGGCCGAGCAGTGATAGTTGTACATTTCCATCACTCGTTGTGTTGATTTCATCATGTCCATTAGGTGATGTTTTTACACTATAGAATCATATTGCAAGTGCGCGCGCATTTGCAATATGTTTCAATGTGCATTTACCATATGAAATTTGAAATGCTCAAAAATGCAAAATTGACTGGTCTGATGGACACAGGATGGCCGAGCAGTGATAGTTGTACATTTCCATCACTCGTTGTGTTGATTTCATCATGTCCATTAGGTGATGTTTTTCACTATAGAATCATATTGCAAATGCACGTGCATTGTTGTGCAACTGGTAACCCAAAAATTAAAATATGGTTGTAAATGCATTTACCGGGACTGGTCTGATGGAACACAGGATGGCCGGGCAGTGATAGTTGTACATTTCCATCACTCTATGTTGATTTTTTACATCATGTCCATTATGGATGTTTTTACAAAATATTCTGCATGGATACGCATGTTGTGCAACTGGTTTGAAAATAGGCACCTGGTAACCCAAAAATGAAAATATGGTTGTGAATGCATTTACCATATGGTGCAAAAATGCAAAATTGACTGGTCTGATGGACACAGGATGGCCGAGCAGTGATAGTTGTACATTTCCATCACTCGTTGTGTTGATTTCATCATGTCCATTAGGTGATGTTTTTACACTATAGAATCATATTGCAAGTGCGCGCATTTGCAATATGTTTCAATGTGCATTTACCATATGAAATTTGAAATGCTCAAAAATGCAAAATTGACTGGTCTGATGGACACAGGATGGCCGAGCAGTGATAGTTGTACATTTCCATCACTCGTTGTGTTGATTTCATCATGTCCATTAGGTGATGTTTTTCACTATAGAATCATATTGCAAATGCACGTGCATTTGCAATATGTTTCAATGTGCATTTACCATATGAAATTTGAAATGCTCAAAAATGCAAAATTGACTGGTCTGATGGACACAGGATGGCCGAGCAGTGATAGTTGTACATTTCCATCACTCGTTGTGTTGATTTCATCATGTCCATTAGGTGATGTTTTTGTTGTGCACTATAGAATCATATTGCAAGTGCGCACGTTTGCATATGTTGTGCAACTGTGCATTTGCACCAAAAATAAAATTTGAAATGCTCAAAATGCAAAATTGACTGGTCTGATGGACACAGGATGGCCGAGCAGTGATAGTTGTACATTTCCATCACTCGTTGTGTTGATTTCATCATGTCCATTAGGTGATGTTTTTACACTATAGAATCATATTGCAAGTGCGCGCATTTGCAATATGTTTCAATGTGCATTTACCATATGAAATTTGACATGCTCAAAAATGCAAAATTGACTGGTCTGATGGACACAGGATGGCCGAGCAGTGATAGTTGTACATTTCCATCACTCGTTGTGTTGATTTCATCATGTCCATTAGGTGATGTTTTTACACTATAGAATCATATTGCAAGTGCGCGCGCATTTGCAATATGTTTCAATGTGCATTTACCATATGAAATTTGACATGCTCAAAAATGCAAAATTGACTGGTCTGATGAACACAGGATGGCTGAGCAGTGATAGTTGTACATTTCCATCACTCGTTGTGTTGATTTCATCATGTCCATTTGTTTATGTTTTCTCACTTTTGCAAAGTCACTGTGCATTTGCAATATGGTTCAATGGGCAGGTACCATCACGAATTTGTCATGCTATAAAAATCCTGCAGGAATGTGAAATTGACTGGCCCGATGAACTCGGGATAGCTGGGCAGTGATTCTGGTTCATCTCCATGGCTCGTTAGGGTTGATTTCAGAATGTCACTTTTGGTGATGGTCCCTCTCCGTTTAAACATATTGCTAATGTACAAAAGTCAACTAGCAAGTCAGTGTCCATCAGTCAATTAGATGTCATTTTGACACCAAACTGATACCAATTGACACCAAACCCACTTTTTCCAACTCATTTAGAAGCCAACTATCATATATGTCAGAGCAGGCCCATAATTCACAGCGCCTTTAGTTTAAAACATAATAAAAACGTAAAACACATAGTTACGTTCTAGCTGCGGGTCCAGGTCAGACATTATGTGAAGGCCTATGTGAGGCGACCCCGAATCCCGAGTTTCGGCTCGATAGGTCCTTCGGTGCCCGAGTAAAACCCTAATTGGTGCTGAAAATCCACTTTTTCCATGCCTTGCTATGGGGTCCTTGAATGAGCTATCGGACCGAAACGTTGGGGTCCGTCTCTATGGGCCGAGCCGGTTCCAATGCACCTAGTCTTGTGTCTCTGAGACTTTTCTAAATGTCGCCATTTTCGTAATGGTCAAAATGAATTGAAATCATTGCAAATGTACGAGGCTATTTCTCGGTCCGAGAACCTTCTAGAGCCACCTAACTCACCACGCACTATCGACCCGAGGTCTAGAACAGGTTTCTAAAGTTTCGGAACTCTAGGTCTGACGGTTCTTTTTTAGCTCGAACAAAGCTAACTATTGGAGGCACTGTCTGTCTCTACAACCCCCAATACGTCCCTCCTTCCAAGTTGTGTGTCTGTGTGATTTAGTTTTCCTTTGAAATTTTATGGGAAAAATGACTGATTTACAGTTCATGGGGGTTGCCTAATCACACATATGAAGTTTTGGACAGATCTGACTTTTTTAACCCCTCGAAACAGCCCCTGAGACACCAATTAAGGCACTTCCGGTTGGCACAGGAAGCTATAAGTCAACACATATCCTCACTGGGCTATGCTTTTACAGAATCCTGTGTTTTAAGTCCTTACGTTAAGAATTGACTGATTTACACAGGGTTGAATGCACTATGTCTATCAAACTGCAGGCAGGTAATGGAAAAACACTTTTAGGGTGATTTTAACCACTTCCGGTTGGTCCAGGAAGCCTAGAATCAACACAGGTAGACCTCATACTGGCCTGATGGACTGTTATCAAAGACAGGTTCATACGGCATTCATAACCCATATAGACTTCAGGTTGAATTTAGGGGTGCAGGCAATGTATTCCTATGGGGAGAGAAGTCAATGCAAACTATTTGAAGTAAACACCTTCTTTTAACTATTAAGGGTTAATGCCACACGGTCAACGTTAGGCTTGCACGGATCGGAAGGACCTTAGGAACGTACCTGAGGTCGAATTGTGCTTCTCACCCTAACGGTTCTCTCACTGTCACCCAAAAGCAAATGACGTTGTGGGGCAGGCTTCATTTTGGGCCTACTTTTCTAATGGTCGCTGCGCTCAGACCGAGCGAGCTACGGTCAAGCGGGATATCTCGTTGAACTCGGCACGGCCTAGAGATTATGTTTATGCCATTGCCTGCTCTCTGTGTCTTTGAGAACCGCACTTTTTCACTCCAGCCTTGCTGTGTGTGCGTGTGAGAGCTTTTCTTTGACATCTGTTGGGAGAAATGACTGATTTACAGTTCATGAGGGTTACCTAGTCACACATATGAAGTTTTGAAAAGATCTGACCTTTTTAACCCTTGGAAACTGCCACTGTGACATCATTAAAGGCACTTCCGGTTGGACAGGAAGCTATAAGTAAACCCATGTCTTGATTGACATAGAAACTTACAGAATCCTGAGTTTTAAGTCCTTACGTTAAGAATTGACTGATTTACACAGGGTTGAATGCACTATGTCTATCAAACTGCAGGCAGGTAATGGAAAAACACTTTTAGGGTGATTTTAACCACTTCCGGTTGGTCCAGGAAGCCTAGAATCAACACAGGTAGACCTCATACTGGCCTGATGGACTGTTACCAAAGACAGGTTCATACGGCATTCATAACCCATATAGACTTCAGGTTGAATTTAGGGGTAAAGGCAATGTATTCCTATGGGGAGAGAAATCAATGCAAACTGTTTGAAGTAAACACCTTATTTTAACTGTTAAGGGTTAATGCCACACGGTCAAGGTTAGGCTTGCACGGATCGGGAGGACCTCAGGAACGTACCTGAGGTCGAATTGTGCTTCTCACCCTAACGGTTCTCTCACTGTCACCCAAAAGCAAAAGCTTCCTTTTGCGCCTTCTTTTTTTCAAGGTCGCTGCACTCAGAGCGAGCTACGGTCAAGCGGGGCGTCTCGTTGAACTCTGCACAGCCTGGAGACTATGGTGATGCCATTTTTTGTGTTGATTTCAGAATGCCATTTTGGTGATGGTCCCTCTCCGTTTAAACATATTGCTAATGTACAAAAGTCAACTAGCAAGTCAGTGTCCACCAGTCAATTAGATGTCATTCTGACACCAAACTGATACCAATTGACACCAAACCCACTTTTTCCAACTCATTTAGAAGCCAACTATCACATATGTCAGAGCAGGCCCATAATTCACAGCGCCATTAGTTTAAAACATAATAAAAACGTAAAACACATAGTTACGTTCTAGCTGCGGGTCCAGGTCAGACATTATGTGAAGGCCTATGTGAGGCGACCCCGAATCCCGAGTTTCGGCTCGATAGGTCCTTCGGTGCCCGAGTAAAACCCTAATTGGTGCTGAAAATCCACTTTTTTCCATGCCTTGCTATGGGGTCCTTGAATGAGCTATCGGACCGAAACGTTGGGGTCCGTCTCTATGGGCCGAGCCGGTTCCAATGCACCTAGTCTTGTGTCTCTGAGACTTTTCTAAATGTCGCCATTTTCGTAATGGTCAAAATGAATTGAAATCATTGCAAATGTACGAGGCTATTTCTCGGTCCGAGAACCTTCTAGAGCCACCTAACTCACCACGCACTATCGACCCGAGGTCTAGAACAGGTTTCTAAAGTTTCGGAACTCTAGGTCTGACGGTTCTTTTTTAGCTCGAACAAAGCTAACTATTGGAGGCACTGTCTGTCTCTACAACCCCCAATACGTCCCTCCTTCCAAGTTGTGTGTCTGTGTGATTTAGTTTTCCTTTGAAATTTTATGGGAAAAATGACTGATTTACAGTTCATGGGGTTGCCTAATCACACATATGAAGTTTTGGACAGATCTGACTTTTTTAACCCCTCGAAACAGCCCCTGAGACACCAATTAAGGCACTTCCGGTTGTCACAGGAAGCTATAAGTCAACACATATCCTCACTGGGCTATGCTTTTACAGAATCCTGAGTTTTAAGTCCTTACGTTAAGAATTGACTGATTTACACAGGGTTGAATGCACTATGTCTATCAAACTGCAGGCAGGTAATGGAAAAACACTTTTAGGGTGATTTTAACCACTTCCGGTTGGTCCAGGAAGCTTAGAATCAACACAGGTAGACCTCATACTGGCCTGATGGACTGTTACCAAAGACAGGTTCATACGGCATTCATAACCCATATAGACTTCAGGTTGAATTTAGGGGTAAAGGCAATGTATTCCTATGGGGAGAGAAATCAATGCAAACTTTTTGAAGTAAACACCATCTTTTAACTATTAAGGGTTAATGCCACACTGTCAACGTTAGGCTTGCACGGATCGGAAGGACCTTAGGAACATACCTGAGGTCGAATTGTGCTTCTCACCCTAACGGTTCTCTCACTGTCACCCAAAAGCAAATGACGTTGTGGGGCAGGCTTCATTTTGGGCCTACTTTTCTAATGGTCGCTGCGCTCAGACCGAGCGAGCTACGGTCAAGCGGGATATCTCGTTGAACTCGGCACGGCCTAGACATTATGTTTATGCCATTGCCTGCTCTCTGTGTCTTTAAGAACCACACTTTTTCACTCCATCCTTGCTGTGTGTGCGTGTGAGAGCTTTTCTTTGACATCTGCTGGGAGAAATGACTGATTTACAGTTCATGAGGGTTACCTAGTCACACATATGAAGTTTTGAAAAGATCTGACCTTTTTAACCCATGGAAACTGCCACTGTGACACCATTAAAGGCACTTCCGGTTGGCACAGGAAGCTATAAATAAACTCATATCATGATTGGGGTATGCCTTTACAGAATCCCGAGTTTTAAGTCTTTACGTTAAGAACTGAGTTATTTACGGAGGGTTTAGTGAGTGTGTGTTATTTCAGAAAATCATAGAAAATCACAGAAATCTCGCAGAGCTCCGCAGCACACTTTAAAAAGATTCGTAAGAACAACCTGCAACTGGATCTGTAACCGTTGAAAAAAAAAACACCTATCCGTGAACATCACCAAGGTGTCGTTGTACGATTTCTCTTAAATGACGATAGATAAATGGCTGGTTCTTTTTTATTGACACCGGAGGCTCCTTGACTTTGACGTGAAGTGGAAAAATAATTTCTCTATTTTCATTTTGGACCTTTAATCCCAGATAAATGGCCATAACTCAAAAACCGTTGAGGCCTAGACGCCATCTTGTTCGGGGCCAACTGCCCATTATGCCGCCCCTACGCTCACCGAGTTTCGGCTTCTAAATATTTTCAGTTTTCGAGATAAGGCCCCGTCGTGAATCGTGATGTTTTGTAGCAATAGCCATATGATTGCTTATGCCCTCTTGTGGGAATTTCCGGGACATGGGAAAAATGACATAAATCTTATTATTTTTGTAAAACGGAAACCGAATGTCCGACAACGTTCATTTGATGACTTCCTGGTAGGTCCGGCCCTGCCGCTCGGCCCGACGCCGTCCGCGAATTTTACAAACGATTTCGGACGTCTAGTAAGGGACCGTACATTTGCAATATGGACTTTCTCACTAACCATACAGGTACTGCCGAATTCTTCCCTTAAGGTAATATTTGTCTGTCGTGACTACAACACAAAGCATATTGAAACATGGTGGCAGCGGTACTCAAAAGAACCTGGATCTCATCGATTAAAATAAAGAATAGATCCCAGGCGTCATTTTGGAAAAGTGCCGCGTTAACAAGCTAGTCATCAAGCTAAACGTCAACGTTAGCTTTTATCATAGTTACGATAGCCAGCTAACTGGCTATTGGATACAAGCAGATTCATGAGTAGCTAACGTTCCATTCTACAAATAAATCGTCATGGAAAATGCACTGAAACTAACCGGGAAAAATATACTTTGATGATTGTAATTTAGCACTCACCTGGAAAAGATGGATCGACGAATTAAATTTGTACATGGGAGAAAAACCTGATGACTACAAAGTGGAGCTACTGTATAATCGCATTGGGGGAAAAGGCAGATATTTATGAGACCCTCTTTAAAAAAAATGTTTTTTAATGTATTATGAACACACCAAATACAAAAAACATAAATATACAAACAAGAGTACATGAACCTAACAGAGGGGGGATATACAAACAAGAGTACATAAACCTAACAGAGGGGGGATATACAAACAAGAGTACATAAACCTAACAGAGGGGGGATATACAAACAAGAGTACATAAACCTAACAGAGGGGGGATATACAAACAAGAGTACATAAACCTAACAGAGGGGGGATATACAAACAAGAGTACATAAACCTAACAGAGGGGGGATATACAAACAAGAGTACATAAACCTAACAGAGGGGGATATACAAACAAGAGTACATAAACCTAACAGAGGGGGGATATACAAACAAGAGTACATAAACCTAACAGAGGGGGGATATACAAACAAGAGTACATAAACCTAACAGAGGGGGATATACAAACAAGAGTACATAAACCTAACAGAGGGGGGATATACAAACAAGAGTACATAAACCTAACAGAGGGGGGATATACAAACAAGAGTACATAAACCTAAATATACATTTGTTATCAATAGCTATTTTAAATCTGTGTATAATAAAAGGTCTTTACAGGGTAGATTCTATGAATGAGTTTGTATGATACTTCTTTCACCTTATTAGATATACAATATTTACCAGACAACACCGCTTTGTTCCAGTTCACTTAGAGCTGCATTCTAGGTCTGCATTCCAGTACATTTTAGCAGAGGGAATAGTAACATATCGACATAGAGATTTACAGCTCCACAGATGTCAACAACTCTGCATTTGATGTCCTCACCCGCCTACTCTGGAATTCCGTGGAGCCTCAGGTTCCACCTGCGCTGGTATCTCTCCTCCTCATTCACCTTTTGCTCGAGTTCAGCCACCTTCTTTTCACTTTCACTTTCTTCATGTCACTCTTGAGGGTTTTCACTTCTCCAAAGATAAAGTCAACAGATTTCTTAATGGCCTCAATTTTCATCATATTCTCCCTAACCATGACCTCCAAGCCATTTGCCCTTTCATCCATCTTTGCTGTCAAAAGCATTACAATATTGTTTTGCATCTCAAGAAGTGACATGCCCTCCTGGACTCTCATCTTTTCCCCCTGGGGCATGACGGGAGTGCCGGGGTCGTTAGGTAAAGGCCTGAGCTGGGGACTGGAGGGGCGCAAGTTGTGAGCATTGTTGTCCGTGGTTAATTGTCCATCTGACAATCTCTCCATTTCTTTCCTTTTGGTTCTGGTCGTGGCAGTTTCCATGTACATTCGACAAGCTAGTTTTTGAGTTAGCTAGCTTATCAGGCTATCTAGTGGTCGCAAACTTAGTTTTAAAGGTGAATAACTTGCAGAAAGTAATCAATTACTTTGGTAAATAAACTAAACCATATTCATACACGGTTTTATGGCCTTAGAAATAATCCAATGGTCATAATTAGGTAAGGAAATAATAATAATTCCTTCAACTACCAAAACCGCTCATCTGTACTGACCACCATCTTGCGCACCCATTTATGAGACCCTCTGTGTGGGCAGTACAAAAGACAATATCTTTGTTGAGGAAGTAATTGCAGCAATGGATGTATTTTGTGATCCAAATAAAAAATATATTTTAATGTGCAGTCAGGGCCAAGATGAGAGTTAAAACAAATATCTCACTGAATTGAGGACTCTAGTGGCCACCTACAACTTGAGTAATCACAGACTCTCTTATCAGAGACAGGATTGTGTGTGGCACGTGTGACCCACACTTGAGAGCGCTTACTCAGAGAGAATGATCTCAGTTTATAGAAATGCATACAGATTGGAAGAGCTGCAGAACTGTCCAGACAGACAGCTGAAGTCCTAAATGTGCAAGGCTGTAGCAGTGCATGCATTAAGACAGGAAGAGAGGCAGAGGAGACCCTACAGAGGGACAGAGAGGTAGAGGAGACCCTAGGGAGGGACAGAGAGGGAGAGGAGACCCTAAAAAGGGACAGAGAGGTAGAGGAGACCCTACAAAGGGGCAGAGAGGGAGAGGAGACCCTACAAAGGGGCAGAGAGGGAGAGGAGACCCTACAAAGGGACAGAGAGGTAGAGGAAACCCTACAAAGGGACAGAGAGGTAGAGGAGACCCTACAAAGGGACAGAGAGGTAGAGGAGACCCTACAAAGGGGCAGAGAGGGAGAGGAGACCCTACAAAGGGACAGAGAGGGAGAGGAGACCCTACAAAGGGGCAGAGAGGGAGAGGAGACCCTACAAAGGGACAGAGAGGGAGAGGAGACCCTACAAAGGGATAGAGAGGGAGAGGAGACCCTACAGAGGGATAGAGAGGGAGAGGAGACTCTACAGAGGGACAGAGCGGTAGAGGAGACCCTACAAAGGGACAGAGAGGGAGAGGAGACTCTACAGAGGGACAGAGAGGTAGAGGAGACCCTACAGAGGGACAGAGAGGTAGAGGAGACCCTAGGGAGGGACAGAGAGGGAGAGGAGACGTTACAGCGGGATAGAGAGTGAGAGGAGATCTTACAGAGGGACAGAGAGGGAGAGGAGACCCTACAGAGGGATAGAGAGGGAGAGGAGACCCTACAGATTGACAGAGAGGGAGAGGGGACCCTACAAAGGGATAGAGAGGGAGAGGGGATGTTACAGAGGGACAGAGAGGGAGAAGAGACCCTACAAAGGGACAGAGAGGGAGAGGAGATCTTACAGAGGGACAGAGAGGGAGAGGAGACCCTAGGGAGGGACAGAGAGGGAGAGGAGATGTTACAGAGGGATAGAGAGGGAGAGGAGACGCTACAAGGAACAGAGAGGCAGAGGAGACTTTACAGAGGGATAGAGAGGGAGAGGAGACCCTACAGAGGGATAGAGAGGGAGAGGAGACGTTACAGAGGGATAGAGAGGGAGAGGATACCCTACAGAGGGATAGAGAGGGAGAGGAGACCCTACAGAGGGATAGAGAGGGAGAGGAGACCCTACAGAGGGACAGAGAGGGAGAGGAGACCCTACAGAGGGATAGAGAGGGAGAGGAGATCTTACAAAGGGACAGAGAGGGAGAGGAGACCCTACAGAGGGACAGAGAGGGAGAGGAGACCCTACAGATGGACAGAGAGGGAGAGGAGACCCTACAGAGGGATAGAGAGGGAGAGGAGACCCTACAGAGGGATAGAGAGGGAGAGGAGACCCTACAGAGGGATAGAGAGGGAGAGGAGACCCTACAGAGGGACAGAGAGGGAGAGGAGACGCTACAGAGGGACAGAGCATTATACAAAGCAGATACTGTGGACGGACACATGAGAGAAAAAGGGAAACATGTCCTGCATATTGACAAAAAATGTCAATCCTTTAGAAAAAAACAATCACTTCTCTACGGTTTGCAAAGGTGCAGGGACCAGCAAGAGTCCTGGCAATGGAAAATGTGTCAGCTGACTCAGAGAGAGGTGAGGATGTTCTCTGCATTACACTAGGGTCAAAGTTAGAGAGCATCAATGTGGTACAGGAGAAAACCACAGACCCCAATGCAGCTCTCTTTGCAACCATGCTGGTCAAGAAAAAGTCAGCCAGATTTCAGCTAGATTGTGGTGCAAGTTGTAATATTATCCCTGCAAACTTCACAAAAGCCAGTCACCTAGAGCCCTGCAGTCAGGTATTGGTGATGTATAACAAGAGTACTCTGACACCACTGGGGAAGTGCACACTTAAAGTGATCAATCCACGCAATAAGAAAACCTACCAAGTTGAGTTCATTGTAGTCAACAAGAACTTGCACAGGCCCGTTCTAGGAAGTAAGGCTATTCAGGCAATGGTGCTGATTACTGTGCAGCACCACAACTTCGTGGCCACCGAGAAAACAACAGGATCCTGGACATAATAGCAATTAAAATTGGAGTATTCTGATGTATTCTGAGATGGATGCTTACCCTGCAAACTGAGGCTGTAAGTGGATGAGCGAGTGGAGCCCATCCAGCTGCCAAAGAGAAGAGTGCCAGCAGCACTATATAAAGCACTCAAAGAGACGCTTGTGGTCTAGAGAAAAGAAGGACGATAAAAGCAGTTGAAAAAAGCACACAGATTAGATTAGCAGTTTGGCCGTAGTGCAGAAACCATCTGGAAACCTATGAGTGTGTACTGATCCGAAACCTCTGAACAAGGCGCTCAAGAGGAGCCATTACCCACTTCCCACTATTGAAGACGTGCTGCCAGATCTCAACAGAGCACGCATGTTCTCTGTTTGTGATGTAAAAACATGATTTTGGCATGTGGAACTGGAGGAGGAATCCAGCTATCTCACCACATTCTCTACTCCCATGGGACGCTACATGCCAATGGGAATCAGTCCAGCCCCAGAGATCTTTCACATGATGTTGACCCAGGCAATGGAAGGTCTTCCAGGAGTCAAAACCATTGCAGATGACATCCTGATTGTGGGAGACAATGATGAAGCAGCGACTCTGGACCATGATAAGAACCTGAGAATGCTCCTGGACAGATGCAGGAAGCTCTATATCAAGCTGAATAGCTACAGCTCAGGCTGCTCTACATTGGCCCCCTGCTAACATAAGAGTGATTGAAAGTGGACCCAGAAAAAATGACAGCCATCAGACAGATGCCTAGGCCTACAGATGTGCAGGGGGTTCAGCGCTTCCTGGGCATGGTAAACTACCTAGCCAAGTTCTGCAGCCACGCCACCGAGCTCTGCGAGCTACTGCAACAGCTAACACACAAGGACTCACTGTGGGAGTGGTCAGAGACAGGAGTTGGCTTTCAATAAAATCAGGGGTACCAGTGCACAGACCCCTCTGCTGAAATACTACAACCCAACAGAGCAGCTTGTACTACAGTGTGATGCTTCAGAGAGTGGGTTAGGAGCAGCCTTGATGCAGGGAGGACAACCAATAGCATACGCCAGCAGAGCCCAGACAGAGACTTATGAAGGGTATGCACAGATAGAGAAGGAGCTGCTTGCACAGTCCTGACAGAGACTGAAAAAGAGTATGCACAGATAGAGGAGCTGCTTGCAGAGCCCTCAAAGAGACTGAAAAAGGCTATGCACATATAGAGAAGGAGCTGATTGCAGAGCCCTGACAGACTGAAAAAGGGTATGCACAGATAGAGAAGGAGCTGCTTGCAGAGCCCTGACAGACTGAAAAAGGGTATGCACAGATAGAGAAGGAGCTGCTTGCAGAGCCCTGACAGACTGAAAAAGGGTATGCACAGATAGAGAAGGAGCTGCTTGCAGAGCCCTGACAGACTGAAAAAGGGTATGCACAGATAGAGGAGCTGCTTGCAGAGCCCTGACAGACTGAAAAAGGGTATGTACATATAGAGAAGGAGCTGCTTGCAGAGCCCTGACAGACTGAAAAAGGGTATGCACAGATAGAGGAGCTGCTTGCAGAGCCCTGACAGACTGAAAAAGGGTATGTACATGTAGAGAAGGAGCTGCTTGCAGAGCCCTGACAGACTGAAAAAGGGTATGCACAGATAGAGGAGCTGCTTGCAGAGCCCTCAAAGAGACTGAAAAAGGGTATGCACATATAGAGAAGGAGCTGCTTGCAGAGCCCTGACAGACTGAAAAAGGGTATGCACAGATAGAGAAGGAGCTGCTTGCAGAGCCCTGACAGACTGAAAAAGGGTATGCACATATAGAGAAGGAGCTGCTTGCAGAGCCCTGACAGACTGAAAAAGGGTATGCACATATAGAGAAGGAGCTGCTTGCAGAGCCCTGACAGACTGAAAAAGGGTATGCACAGGATATAGAAGAAGCTGCTTGCAGTGTTTGGCATGGAGAGGTTCCACCAATTCACATATGGACGAACTGTCGACGTGCACAAGCCTCTAGAGAGCATCATGACAAAGCCTCTCCTCAGCACACCAAAAAGACTACAACACATGCTCATGAGACTCCAAAACTATGCGGTCAGTCTCTGATAAGTTCCTGGGGAACTGGTCAGAATTGAAGGAATGATGGATAGAGCTAAATAGAGGGAAATTCTAGAGGGAAACCGGTTTCACTCTTCCAGAGATTTGAGACTGGGATGGAGGTTCACCTTCCAGCAGGACAATGATCCTAAGCATACTGCTAAAATAACACTTGAATGGTTTAAGGGGAAACATTTAAGTGTCTTGGAATGGCATAGACCAATGCCCAGACCTCAATCCAACTGATAATCTGTGGTATGATTTAAAGATTGCTGTACACCAGTGGAACCCATCCAACTTGAAGGAACTGGAGCAGTTTTGCCTTGAAGAATGGGCAAAAATCCCAGTGGCTAGATGTGCCAAGCTTATAGACATACCCCACGAGACTTGCAGCTGTAATTACTGCAAAAGGTGGCTCTACAAAGTTGACTTGGGGGTGAATAGTTATGCACGCCCAAGTCATGTTTTTCGTCTTATTTCTTGTTTGCTTCAAAATAAAAAATATTTCTTCATGCACTGCGCCGACAGAAATAAACATATCTCTGGGAATAAGGGCGGGGGTATATGCTTCATGATCAACAACTCCTAGTGTAACCATAACAACATACAGGAACTCAAGTCCTTCTGTTCACCTGACCTAGAATTCCATACAATCAAATGCCAACCATATTATCTCCCAAGAGAATTCTCGTCAGTTATCGTCACAGCTGTGCATATACCCCCTCAAGCAGATAACACAATGGCCCTCAAGAAACTTTACTGGACTCTATGTAAACTGGAAACTATATATCCTGAGGAAGCATTTATTGTAGCTGGGGATTTTAACAAAATCAGCTTACTGATTGTGGCACTCACGAGGACAATACACTGGACCACTGATACTCTAACTTCCGTAATGTGTACAGGGCCCTCCCTTCAACAAAACCGACCATGACTCCACCTTGCTCCTACCGTCCTAGGGGCAGAAATTCAAACAGGCTGTACCCGTGACTAGAACCATTCAATGCTGGTCTGGCCAATCAGAATCCACGCTTCAAGATTGTTTTGATCATGCGGACTGGGAAATGTTCCGGGCAGCCTCAGAGAATAACATTGATCGATACGCAAATTCGGTGAGTGAATTTGTAAGGAAGTGCATTGGAGTTGTTGTACCCACTGTGACTATAAAACCTACCCTAATCAAAAACCTTGGATGGATGGTGGCATTCATGCAAAACTGAAAGTGTGAACAGTTGAAAGAGGACTGGGAATATGGCAGAATATAAAGTGTAGTTATTCCCTCCGCAAGGCAATCAAACAAGCAAAATGTCGGTATAGGGACAAAGTGTAGTTACAATGCAACAGCTCAGACACGAGAGAGATGTGGCAGGGTCTACAGGCAATTACAAACTACAAAAAGAAAACCAGCCACGTCACGGACACCGACGTATTGCTTCCAGACAAACTAAACACCTTCTTTGAGGATAATACAGTGCACCACTGCATCTCTGTGCTAGAGGTGTCACTACAGACCCTGGTTCAATTTCAGGCTGTATCACAACCGGCCGTGATTGGGAGTCCCATAGGGCGGCGCACAATTGGCCCAACATCGATGGGGTAGGCTGTCATTTTAATTAAGAACTTACTCTTAACTGATTTGCCGAGATTGAAATCAGAATTGTCAAACAGTTCTGAGAGCAGAACAGTCTCCCAGATATCACAGGAGTGTTGAATGGACAATTGACTCAACAGGCAAAGCTACAATTATACTGAACAAAAATATAAACGCAACATGTAAAGTGCTGGTCCCATGAGCTGAAATAAAAGATCCCAGAAATGTTCCATATGCACAAAAAGATTACATCTGTTAGTGAGCATTTCTCCTTTGCCAAGATAATCCATCTACCTGACAGGTGTGGCATATCAAGAAGCTGATTAAACACCATGATCATTACACAGGTGCCCATTGTGCTGGGGACAATAAAAGGCCACTCTAGAATGTGCAGTTTTGTCACACAACACCACAGCTGTCTCAAGGTTTGAGGGAGCGTGCAATTGGAATGCTGACTGCAGGAATGTCCACCAGAGCTGTTGCCAGGCAATTGAATGTTAATTTATCTACCATAAGCCACCTCCAACGTCATTTTAGATGGTCAGGTCCATCAAAAGTATGAGCTCCTGCTGTTGTTTTCCCAATGAGAACACAATCCCTGTATCCAAATCCAGACTCAAATACATCAAGATACAGTATTCAATATCTGTCGGCCGTAGGCCACTTAAACTCAAATATATCTTTCACATATCTTTCCTTCTCCCACACGGTCTCCTATGTTTCTTGCATGTTTAAACCATTCACACCCATGCATTGCATAAAAAGTGTCTTAGATATTGGTGTTTAATATTAAGCTATAGAAAGCATTTCCCCTTAAGGGACAAACTCTCTAGAAGTAGAAAAAGCTGTTTTTAACCTCAAGTCAGTAAATGAACATCCTCATTGTTATGGAGCCTTGAGGGTCCCTGAATGAAAAAGCATGGTGTGACATTATCAGCCAGTGACACACACATCACTGCATACAAACACCCTTCTGTTTAATTCAATACAAACATCTTCAGTCGATGACGAGTGAACAACCATTTCAATCTCAATCCATACATGAACAATGAACAAGATCAATTATGAAACCGTCAAGTGCAAATCATTACACAAATAATTGGTCCTTCTGTGGCTCAGTTGGTAGAGCATGGCGCTTGTAACGCCAGGGTAGTGGGTTCGATTCCCAGGACCACCCATACGTAGAATGTATGCACACATGACTGTAAGTCGCTTTGGATAAAAGCGTCAGCTAAATGGCATATATTATTATATTATAATTATTATTATATTAATTGCCATTTTTCTATTCCAAACAATATTCCAACTACTTCAAATAGGCAGCAAAATACTGCTGTGTAAAACAACAAGGTTGAGAAATACAGAACGGACCATTCATTAATCCTCCATGACCATGAAATTAACATCTTTCAAATATAGTACTAACTTAAATAACAAATTATGTATTTTATTTACAGTAGCACAGCATAGTAATTCATTTCAAACTGGGGACTAAATTATAGTATTTAAACTACTATTGAATATTACATTAAAGTATTTCAAATATATGACTGTGATGTATGTACAATAGACAATGTGTTCTTCTAGGATCTCATGGAATCTGAATCCATACCCTGGGCTTTAGCCTGTAGGGAAAGAAAGAGAGAATGAGAGACAGAACAAAATGGAGAACAAGACCCAAAAAATGACAAGAGCAGGGTCAGTTGAATACTCACCAACTTAAATTGAATTCAGTGACATACATACATTTTTGTAAAATCATTGTTGATGCCCATCACCTGCAGGCGTTTGTATTTCTTGGCCAGGTCAACGTTGGTGCGTCCCGGCTGGAACGGATAGGCCCAAAGGATGGAGTTCCAGGATGGACCAAACCGCTCTATACCTCGACACAGATAACTCTCCTCCTCACGGCTGAAGTTCCTCCTCTCCCTCCTCTGTAAATAGATAGAGGTCGCTGAAGACAGACCTGGCTCTCAAGAGCAGACAGGTTATGTGCACACTGCCCACAAAATGAGGTGGAAACTGAGCTGCACTTCCTAACCTCCTGCCAAATGTATGACCATATTAGAGACACATATATTTCCCTCGGATTACAGACCCACAAAGAATTCAAAAACAAATCAAATTTTGATAAACTTCCATATCTATTGGGTGAAATTTCAGTGTGCAATCACAGCAGCACAATTTGTGACCGGTTTCCACAAAAGGGCAACCAGTGAACAAACACCATTGTAAATACAACCTATATTTGTTTATTTATTTTCCCTTTTGTATTTGAATGATTTGCACATCATTACAACACTGTATATACACAACATTTGACATGACGTTTTGACATGAACATTTGACATGAAGTCTTTTATAAGTAATGTTTACTGTTCATTTTTTATTTCACTTTTGTTTATTATCCATTTCACTTGTTTTGGCAATATAAACATGTTTCCTATAAAGCCCCTTAAACTGAAATTGAATTGGGAGGGGTGGGGGGGATCAATGTACAAGGAATGTAGGAGAATGCAGGGTAAAGAACAGTAAGAGAGAGAGACAGACAGAGGACATGAGACAAAACACAAACACACCTCATTGGTATTCACCCTCTTTTCCTTGGTTTTGGAACTGCTCTGCTGCAAGACAGAGGACACCATGACACACATACCTCTGGATAACATTCCCCTACTACACACACACTGGCATAGTGGTCTCTTCTCCCACATTGCCTGATTACTAGAACACTGGTCGTTCTATACAGTCCATCCACTATAGATGAACCTCCAAT
Source organism: Oncorhynchus keta (assembly GCF_023373465.1). Classification (NCBI taxonomy): domain Eukaryota; kingdom Metazoa; phylum Chordata; class Actinopteri; order Salmoniformes; family Salmonidae; genus Oncorhynchus; species Oncorhynchus keta. The sequence goes on along the minus strand of NC_068437.1, from coordinate 28,443,236 downwards.
TCAACACTCACTTCTACAGAGACATCTGGATACACTAATCTCTCTTACAGTCAAAGATGGGTTTCCCATAGAAAGAGTCTTCTGCTGATTATCGATGACACCGTCCTCCTCATGCATGACACCGTCCTCCCCACCGATGACACCGTCCTCCCCACCGATGACACCGTCCACCCCACCCATGACACCGTCCTCCTCATCCATGACACCGTCCTCCTCATCCATGACACCGTCCTCCTCATCCATGACACCGTCCTCCCTTCTGTCTGCGTGTGAGTGTGTGTGTGTGTGTGAAAGTGTGAGGGAAAAAAAGAGGGAGACAGTAAGCAAAGAACAGACGTGTCAAGCCTCATTGTGAGCAGAGACCAACAGCTCACAGAGTTCATTGAGGTAAACAGAGGCACAATCAAATAAAGAGAAAATACAATCTCTCCCTCTTTGTCTTCTTCATTGGAAGTGACATTAGGTCAGTCAGGCCTAATACAGCTGCCTGCTACCAAAACAATAGAACACAGAAGAGATTCACTGATCAGAGAGGGAAAAGGGGAGAAATAAGGATAAATGGAGCATATGAGAGGGGCAGAGAGAGAGTACGGGGGGGAGAAAGCAAGACAGAAAAACAGAGAGCGGGAAAGTGGGTTAGAGAGCAAAAGAAAAACGAACAGACAAAGAAAGAGTGTAGAATTTCTTTGAAGGAGGAAAGGTGCTCAAAAAGAGCAAAATCTGTGAACTGTGAATCAACACACAGAAGAGGTGGACACTGCTACACGATAAGAGCGCTATAAGAGTGTAAACTAGCTAGTGTTGTACAACTGTACCTCTAGAGCAGTGTAAACTATCTGGAGTTGTACATTTACATTACATTTAAGTCATTTAGCAGACGCTCTTATCCAGAGCGACTTACAAATTTGTGCATTCACCTTATGACATCCAGTGGAACAGTCACTTTACAATAGTGCATCTAAATCTTAAAAGGGGGGTGAGAAGGATTACTTATCCTATCCTAGGTATTCCTTAAAGAGGTGGGGTTTCAGGTGTCTCCGGAAGGTGGTGATTGACTCCGCTGTACAACTGTACCTCTCTAGAACAGTGTAAACTAGCTGGAGTTGTACAACTGTACTGGTATAGAACAGTGTAAACTATCTGGAGTTGTAAAACTGTACTGGTATAGAACAGTGTAAACTAGCTGGAGTTGTACAACTGTACTGGTATAGAACAGTGTAAACTATCTGGAGTTGTACAACTGTACCTCTCTAGAACAGTGTAAACTAACTGGAGTTGTACAACTGTACCTCTCTAGAACAGTGTAAACTAGCTGGAGTTGTACAACTGTACTGGTATAGAACAGTGTAAACTATCTGGAGTTGTACAACTGTACCTCTCTAGAACAGTGTAAACTAGCTGGAGTTGTACAACTGTACCTCTATAGAACAGTGTAAACTAGCTGGAGTTGTACAACTGTACCTCTAGAGGACAGTGTAAACTAACTGGAGTTGTACAACTGTACCTCTCTAGAACAGTGTAAACTATCTGGAGTTGTACAACTGTACCTCTCTAGAACAGTGTAAACTAGCTGGAGTTGTACAACTGTACTGGTATAGAACAGTGTAAACTAACTGGAGTTGTACAACTGTACCTCTCTAGAACAGTGTAAACTAGCTGGAGTTGTACAACTGTACTGGTATAGAACAGTGTAAACTAGCTGGAGTTGTACAACTGTACTGGTATAGAACAGTGTAAACTAACTGGAGTTGTACAACTGTACCTCTCTAGAACAGTGTAAACTAGCTGGAGTTGTACAACTGTACCTCTATAGAACAGTGTAAACTAACTGGAGTTGTACAACTGTACCTCTCTAGAACAGTGTAAACTAGCTGGAGTTGTACAACTGTACCTCTCTAGAACAGTGTAAACTAGCTGGAGTTGTACAACTGTACCTCTCTAGAACAGTGTAAACTAGCTGGAGTTGTACAACTGTACCTCTATAGAACAGAGTAAACTAGCTGGAGTTGTACAACTGTACTGGTATAGAACAGTGTAAACTAGCTGGAGTTGTACAACTGTACCTCTATAGAACAGTGTAAACTAGCTGGAGTTGTACAACTGTACTGGTATAGAACAGTGTAAACTAACTGGAGTTGTACAACTGTACCTCTATAGAACAGTGTAAACTAACTGGAGTTGTACAACTGTACCTCTCTAGAACAGTGTAAACTAGCTGGAGTTGTACAACTGTACCTCTATAGAACAGAGTAAACTAGCTGGAGTTGTACAACTGTACTGGTATAGAACAGTGTAAACTAGCTGGAGTTGTACAACTGTACCTCTATAGAACAGTGTAAACTAGCTGGAGTTGTACAACTGTACTGGTATAGAACAGTGTAAACTAACTGGAGTTGTACAACTGTACCTCTCTAGAACAGTGTAAACTAGCTGGAGTTGTACAACTGTACTGGTATAGAACAGTGTAAACTAGCTGGAGTTGTACAACTGTACCTCTCTAGAACAGTGTAAACTAGCTGGAGTAGTACAACTGTACTGGTATAGAACAGTGTAAACTATCTGGAGTTGTACAACTGTACCTCTCTAGAACAGCGTAAACTAGCTGGAGTTGTACAACTGTACCTCTATAGAACAGTGTAAACTAGCTGGAGTTGTACAACTGTACCTCTAGAGGACAGTGTAAACTAACTGGAGTTGTACAACTGTACCTCTCTAGAACAGTGTAAACTATCTGGAGTTGTACAACTGTACCTCTCTAGAACAGTGTAAACTAGCTGGAGTTGTACAACTGTACTGGTATAGAACAGTGTAAACTAACTGGAGTTGTACAACTGTACCTCTCTAGAACAGTGTAAACTAGCTGGAGTTGTACAACTGTACTGGTATAGAACAGTGTAAACTAGCTGGAGTTGTACAACTGTACTGGTATAGAACAGTGTAAACTAGCTGGAGTTGTACAACTGTACCTCTATAGAACAGTGTAAACTAGCTGGAGTTGTACAACTGTACTGGTATAGAACAGTGTAAACTAACTGGAGTTGTACAACTGTACCTCTCTAGAACAGTGTAAACTAGCTGGAGTTGTACAACTGTACTGGTATAGAACAGTGTAAACTAGCTGGAGTTGTACAACTGTACCTCTCTAGAACAGTGTAAACTAGCTGGAGTAGTACAACTGTACTGGTATAGAACAGTGTAAACTAGCTGGAGTTGTACAACTGTACCTCTCTAGAACAGTGAAAACTAGCTGGAGTTGTACAACTGTACCTCTCTAGAACAGTGTAAACTAGCTGGAGTTGTACAACTGTACCTCTCTAGAACAGTGTAAACTAGCTGGAGTTGTACAACTGTACCTCTCTAGAACAGTGTAAACTAGCTGGAGTTGTACAACTGTACCTCTCTAGAACAGAGTAAACTAGCTGGAGTTGTACAACTGTACCTCTATAGAACAGTGTAAACTAACTGGAGTTGTACAACTGTACCTCTATAGAACAGAGTAAACTAGCTGGAGTTGTACAACTGTACTCGCGGGAGTTGTGTTATACAGCTGTAGAGGTCAGTAACAGAGTTGACTAGCTATCAGCCAGTGTGAGAACATTTCTCTGTGCTACAAGGAATACACTGGAGACCAGGAATCCCACGGGGGAAAAAAACACATTCAATTCGCATATTAGTTGTAACTTCATAGCAGCCTGTTACCAGCATCTAACTTAAAAGGGTAAATCCACTCATTAGTCCACTGTTGATACAGTCCCAAAATGTTTTGCATGTAAGCAATTTTCTAAATATTGGACTTTCAAGAAGCAAAGTATCACTGGCCACATCAACCAACCAGCCAGGAGGTATGTCACTCGCTGTGGATGTCGACGAAGGCGTCCCTGGCAACAGGGGTCTCCATGGAGATGTTGACCCCGGAACTGACAAAGACCAGAAACAGCTTTGCCACTTGTACTGATAACTTTGACACCTTCTGGAAACAGAATATACTCTACAGGAATGACAGAGTCCATCCAAATCATCTTGGCTCCTGGACTCTGTACATGCATTTCAAGGATGCCTTGAAACAATGACTGGTAAATGATCCAGGACCAGCTCAGTTAATCCCTACCATTGTGACAATGAGTTGTCATAATGCTGCATCAAATGTACATGATCTTAGGGGCATTGGCAAACAGAAGTCATTTCATTTATGTACCCCTAACTGCAAGGAATATATCCGTTTATCCTACAGCTATTGTAAGCAGTAATCATGAGCCTATAAACCAGAGTTACACTGTTAGCACTGAGGCTCACCATGCACTATCAGCTCCAATGTAAATACCATGAGTAAGTCTACCTCTGATAAGCTTCCCAGTAAAGCATTAAAAACAATCAAGCAACCCAGAAAAGTACTAAAAATAGCCCATATTAACATATGTAGCCTAAGAAACAAGGTCCATGAAGTCAATAACTTGCTTGCAACAGATTACATTTATATTCTGACTATCTCTGAAACTCACTTAGATAATACCTTTGACAATACAGTGGTAGCAATACATTGTTATAACATCTACTGAAAAGACAGAAATGCCAAGGGAGGCGGTGTTGCTGTCTATATTCAGAACCACATTCCTGTAAAGCTTAGAGACAATCTAATGTTAAATACTGTTGAAGTAATATGGCTACAGGTTCATCTGCCTCACCTAAAGCCCATTCTGGTGGGAAGCTGCTACAGACCACAAAGTGCTAACAATCAGTAACTGGATAATGTGTGAAATGCTTGATAATGTACATGATATCAACAGAGAAGTATATTTTCTGGGTGATTTAAATATTGACTAGCTATCATTAAGCTGCCCACTCAGGAAAAAAGTTCAAACTGTAACCAGTGCCTGTAACCTGGATCAGGTTGTCAGTCAACCTACCAGGGTTGTTACAAACAGCACAGGAATTAAATCATCAACATGTATTGATCACATTTTTACTAACGGTGCAGATATTTGCAATATCCAAATCCATAGGATGTAGTGATCACAATATAAACAATATAATAGCCATATCTATGCAAACCGAAGTTCCAAAGGCTGGGCCTAATATAGTGTATAAGAGGTCATACAAGAAGTTTTGTAGTGATTCATATGTTGATGATGTAAACAATATTTGCTGGTCTGTGGTGTGTAATGAGGAGCAACCAGACGCTGCACTTGACACATTTATGAAACTACTTATCCCAGTTACTAATAAGCACACAACCATTAAGAAAATGACTAAAACTGTTACATCCCCGTGGATTGATGAGGAATTTAAAAATGGTATGGTTGAGAGGGATGAGGCAAAAGGTATGGCAAGTAAGTGTGGCAGCCCAACTAATTGGCAAACGTACTGCAAATTAAGAAATCATGTGACTAAACTAAATAAAAAGAAACTACACAATGAAACAAATATCAATTATATAAAGAATTATTTAAAAAAGCTTCCGGGGCAAGTTAAATGACATTTTGGGAAAAAGGCCAACTCAGCTCCTTCATTTATTGAATCAAATGGCTCATTCATCACAAAGCCCACTGATATTGCAAACTACTTTAATTACTTTTTCATTGGCAAGATAAGCAAACTTAGGGATGACATGCCAGCAACAAATGCTGACACTACACATCCAAGTATATCAGACCAAATTATGAAAGACGAGAATTGTACTTTTGATTTCTGTAAAAGTCAGTGTGGAAGAAGTGAAAAAATGGATGTCTATCAACAATGACAAGCCACCAGGGTCTGACAATCTAGATGGAAAATGACTGAGGATAATAGCAGATGATATTGCCACTCCTATTTGCCACATCTTCAATTTCAAATCAAATCCAATTTTATTTGTCACATACACATGGTTAGCAGATGTTAATGCGAGTGTAGCGAAATGCTTGTGCTTCTAGTTCCGACAATGCAGTAATAACCAACAAGTAATCTAACTAACAATTCCAAAACTACTGTCTTATACACAGTGTAAGGGGATAAAGAATATGTACATAAAGTTATATGAATGAGTGATGGTACAGAGCAGCATAGGCAAGATACAGTAGATGGTATCTAGTACAGTATATACATATGAGATGAGTATGTAAACAAAGTGGCATAGTTAAAGTGGCTAGTGATACCTGTATTACATAAGGATGCAGTCGATGATACAGAGTACAGTATATACGTATGCATATGAGATGAATAATGTAGGGTATGTAACATTATATAAGGTAGCATTGTTTAAAGTGGCTAGTGATATATTTTACATAATTTCCCATCAATTCCCATTATTAAAGTGGCTGGAGTTGAGTCAGTGTCAGTGTGTTGGCAGCAGCCACTCAATGTTAGTGGTGGCTGTTTAACAGTCTGATGGCCTTGAGATAGAAGCTGTTTTTCAGTCTCTCGGTCCCAGCTTTGATGCACCTGTACTGACCTCGCCTTCTGGATGATAGCGGGGTGAACAGGCAGTGGCTCGGGTGGTTGTTGTCCTTGATGATCTTTATGGCCTTCCTGTAACATCGGGTGGTGTAGGTGTCATGGAGGGCAGGTAGTTTGCCCCCGGTGATGCGTTGTGCAGACCTCACTACCCTCTGGAGAGCCTTACGGTTGTGGGCGGAGCAGTTGCCGTACCAGGCGGTGATACAGCCCGCCAGGATGCTCTCGATTGTGCATCTGTAGAAGTTTGTGAGTGCTTTTGGTGACAAGCCAAATTTCTTCAGCCTCCTGAGGTTGAGGATCAGCGGGGTGGAGATGTTGTTGCCTACCCTCACCACCTGGGGTCGGCCCGTCAGGAAGTCCAGTAACCAGTTGCACAGGGCGTGGTCGAGACCCAGGGTCTCGAGCTTGATGACGAGCTTGGAGGGTACTATGGTGTTGAATGCCGAGCTGTAGTCAAACAGCATTCTCACATAGGTATTCCTCTTGTCCAGATGGGTTAGGGCAGTGTGCAGTGTGGTTGAGATTGCATCGTCTGTGGACCTATTTGGGCGGTAAGCAAATTGGAGTGGGTCTAGGGTGTCAGGTAGGGTGGAGGTGATATGGTCCTTGACTAGTCTCTCAAAGCACTTCATGATGACGGAAGTGAGTGCTACGGGGCGGTAGTCGTTTAGCTCAGTTACCTTAGCTTTCTTGGGAACAGGAACAATGGTGGCCCTCTTGAAGCATGTGGGAACAGCAGACTGGTATAGGGATTGATTGAATATGTCCATAAACACACCGGCCAGCTGGTCTGCGCATTCTGTGAGGACGCGGCTGGGGATGCCGTCTGGGCCTGCAGCCTTGCGAGGGTTAACACGTTTAAATGTCTTACTCACCTCGGCTGCAGTGAAGGAGAGTCCGCATGTTTTCGTTGCAGGCCGTGTCAGTGGCACTGTGTTGTCCTCAAAGCGGGCAAAAAAGTTATTTAGTCTGCCTGGGAGCAAGACATCCTGGTCCGTGACTGGGCTGGTTTTCTTCTTGTAGTCCGTGATTGACTGTAGACCCTGCCACATGCCTCTTGTGTCTGAGCCGTTGAATTGAGATTCTACTTTGTCTCTGTACTGACGCTTAGCTTGTTTAATAGCCTTGCGGAGGGAATAGCTGCACTGTTTGTATTCGGTCATGTTACCAGTCACCTTGCCCTGATTAAAAGCAGTGGTTCGCGCTTTCAGTTTCACGCGAATGCGGTTTCTGGTTAGGGAATGTTTTAATCGTTGCTATGGGAACGACATCTTCAACGCACGTTCTAATGAACTCGCACACCGAATCAGCATATTCGTCAATATTGTTATCTAACGCAATACGAAACATGTCCCAGTCCACGTGATGGAAGCAGTCTTGGAGTGTAGAGTCAGCTTGGTCGGACCAGCGTTGGACAGACCTCAGCGTGGGAGCTTCTTTTTTTTAGTTTCTGTCTGTAGGCAGGGATCAACAAAATGGAGTCGTGGTCAGCTTTTCCGAAAGGGGGGCGGGGCAGGGCCTTATATGCGTCGAGGAAGTTAGAGTAACAATGATCCAAGGTTTTTCCACCCCTGGTTGCACAATCGATATGCTGATAAAATTTAGGCCTACTAGAGAGCAAGTGCCCTCAGGCCTGGAGGGAAGCTAGTCATTCCGCTACCCAAGAATAGTAAAGCCCCCTTTACTGACTCAAATAGTCGACCAATCAGCCTGTTAACAACCCGTAGTAAACTTCTGGAAAAAATGTTGTTTGACCAGATACAATGCTATTTTACAGTAAACAAATTGACAACAGACTTTCAGCACGCTTATAGGGAAGGACACTCAACAAGCACAGCACTTACACAAATTACTGATGATTGGCTGAGAGGAATTGATGATAAAATTATTGTGGGGGCTGTCTTGTTAGACTTCAGTGCAGCTTTTGAAATTATTGATCATAGTCTACTGTGGAAAAACCTATGTGTTATGGCTTTACACCCCCTGCTATAATGTGGATAAAGAGTTACTTGTCTAACAGAACACAGAGGGTGTTCTTTAATGGAAGCCTATCAACTATAATCCAGTTAGAACCAGGAATACCACAGGTTAGCTGTTTGGGCACCTTGCTTTTTTCAATTTTTACTAAAGACATGCCATTGACTTTGAGTAAAGCCAGAGTTTCTATATATGCGGATGACTCAACACTATACACGTCAGCTACTACAGCGACTGAAATGACTGCAACACTCAACAAAGAGCTGCAGTTAGTTTCAGAGTGGGTGGCAAGGAATAAGTTTGCCCTAAATATTTCTAAAACTAAAAGCTTTGTATTTGGAACAAAACAGTCACTAAACCCTAAACCTCAACTAAATCTTGTAATAAATAATATGGAAATTGAGCAAGTTGAGATGACTAAACTGCGTGGAGTAACACTAGATTGTAAACTGTCATGGTCAAAACATATTGATACAGTAGTAGCTAAGATGGGGAGAAGTCTGTCTATAATAAAGCAATGCTCTGCCTTCTTAACAACACTATCAACAATGCAGGTCCTACAGGTCCTCGCACCTTGACTACTGTTCAGTCGTGTGGTCAGGTGCCACAAAAAAGGACTTAGGAAAATTGAAATTGGCTCAGAACAGGGCAGCACAGCTGGCCCTTGGATGTACTCAGAGAGCTAATATCAATAATATGCATGTCAATCTCTCCTGGCTGAAAGTTATGGAGAGATTGACTTCAACACTACTTTTATTTATGAGAGGTATTGACGAGAGGTCTACCGATTATGATTTTTCAACGTCGATACCGATTATTGGAGGACCAAAAAAAGCAGATACCGATTAATCTGCCTAATTTATTTATTTATATAATGACAATTATAACAATACTGAATGAACACTTATTTAAACTTAATATAATACATAAATAAAATACATTTTCTCAAATAAATAATGAAACATGTTCAATTTGGTTTAAATAAATGCAAAAACAGTGTTGGAGAAGAAAATAAAAATGCAATATGTGCCATGTAAAAAAGTAAACGATTAAGTTCCTTGCTCAGAACATGAAAACATAAGAAGAAAGCTGATGGTTCCTTTCAACATGAGTCTTCAATATTCCCAGTTAAGAAGTTTTAGGTTGTAGTTATTATAGGAATTTTAGGACTATTTCCCTCTATACCATTTGTATTTCATATAACTTTGACTATTGGATGTTCTTATAGGCACTATAGCATTGCCATAATCTTGAGAGTTGATAAATCATAAACAGCGCTGTGCTTCAAGCATTGCAAAGAGCTGCTGGCAAATGCAGAAAGTGCTGTTTGAATGAATGCTTACGAGCCTGCTGCTGCCTACCACCGCTCAGTCAGACCACTCTATCAAATCATAGACTTAATTATAATATAATAAACACACAGAAATATGAGCCTCAGGTCATTAATATGGTAAAATCCAGAAACTACCCTTTCAGTGAAATAAGGAACGGTTCCGTATTTTATCGAACGGGTGGCATCCATAAGTCTAAATATTGCTGTTACATTGCACAACCTTCAATGTTATGTCATAATTATGTAAAATTCTGGCAAATTAATTACGGTCTTTGTTAGGAATAAATGGTCTTCACACAGTTCGCAACGAGCCAGGCGGCCCAAACGGCTGCATATACCCTGACTCTGCTTGCACTGGAACGCAAGAAGTTTCCCTAGTTAATATTGTCTGCTAACATTTATTTTATCCAAATAAGCAGGTTTAAAAAAATATATATTTGTATATTGATTTTAAGAAAGGCATTGATGTTTATGGTTAGGGACATTGGGGCAACGATAGTGCTTTTTTTCACAAATGCGCTTTTGTTAAATCACCCATTTGGCAAAGTAGGCTGTGATTCGATGATACATTAACAGGCTGATTATATGCAACGCAGGACAAGCTAGTTAAACTAGTATTATCATCAACCATGTGTAGTTAACTAGTGATTATGTTAAGATAGATTTTTATAAGTTTAATGCTATCTAGCAACTTACCTTGGCTCCTTGCTGCACTCACGTAACAGGTGGTCAAGCCTGCCACCAGTCTCCCCGTGGATTGCAACGTAATCGGCATCCAAAAATGCAGATTACGATTGTTATGAAAGCTTGAAATCGGCCCTAATTAATCGGCCATGCCATTAACCGGACAGGCCATGCCGATTAATCGGTCGACCTCTAGTATTGACAGTACTAGTACACAGCTCGGACACCCATGCATACCCCACAAGACATGCCACAAGAGGCCTCTTCACATTCCCCAAGTCCAGATCAGATTATGGGAGACACACAGTATTACATAAGCCATGACTACATGGAACTCTATTCCACATCAAGTAACTGACGCAAGTAGTAAAATTAGATTTTAAAAAACCTTATGGAACAGCGGGAACTGTGAAGCAACAAAAACATTGGAACAGACACATGCATACACACACGATAACATACGCACTATGTGGAAGTGGTAGATTAGGGGCCTGAGGGCACACAGTGATGATGCCACACACACACAGATGATACAAGAGAAACGATACAGTTATCTCATTATTGGCTGGGTAAAATAAAGGCTAAGGTGTTGTGATGGTGTCTGAACATACAGTACCTCCTCTCTCCTGCCCCCTGCTGGTCACAGAAGAGAGGCTCTTCATCAGACCTTTATGCAAAGGATTCCAAGCGATACCTTCACATGGACCACAGGTCTCAAGGGGAGTGAGACTCACATCTAAGAGAGAAAACAGGGAGGGGCGAGATAACTACATAATATATTATTGTTTTTCACAGAAAATACAGAGGGGATATGTAAATATTTTGTTGAGATGGTGAATCTTACGGTTGTGATCAGTGTTGCGTTGTCCGCTGTTGGTTGAGAAGCTCCTCAGGAGGGTTTCTTTACAGACAGGAGTCAGACTGGCCTCTGTTACAACAGGACACATATCCGAATTCAAATCACATCGGTGTGTGGGTGTGTTCAGCACTTCAGGAATCTTATCTCTGCAATGATCCCAGACGCTCTGTGTCCCTCGCCGAGTCTCTCTCTGTCCCGTTGTGTGTATTTCTCTCCTCCTGCGTATATCTCGGAGGTGCTGTGTGTAACTGTGTGTGGCCTGCTGCAATACCAGGTGCAGGTCACAGCTGTGGGGACAGTTCCTTTGGAGGACAGGGAACGACCGGCTGGTCACCAAACCGAACACACAGCCTGGGGAGAAGGAAACAGCTGGGTGAACACAGTTTTGCTAAGAGAGAGTTAAGCTTTTTTCAGAGGTATAGATAAATAGATACACTACATGAACAAAAGTATGTAGACAGCTGCTTGTCAAACATCTCATTCCAAAATCATGGGCATTAACATAGAGTTGGTCCCCCCCTTCTATAACAGCCTCCACCCTTCTGGTACGGCTTTCCACTAGTTGTTGGAACATTGATGCGGGGACTTGCTTCCAGTCAGCCACAAGAGCATTAGTGAGGTCAGGCAACGATGTTGGGTGATTAGGCCTGGCTCGCAGTCGGCGTTCCAATTCATCCAAAAGGTGCCACAAAGTTGTAAGCACAGAATTGTCTAGAATGCTGTAGAGCTAAGATTTCCCTTCGCTGGAACTAAGGGGCCTAGCCTGAACCATGAAAAACAGGCCCAGACCATTATTCCTCCTCCGCCAAACTTTACAGTTGGCACTATTGGGGCAGGTAGTGTTGTACTGGCATCCGCCAAACCCTGATTCATCTGTTGGACTTCCAGATGGTGAAGTGTGAGTCATCACTCCAGAGAAAGCATTATCAATGCTCCAGAGTCCAATGGAGGCGAGCTTTACACCACTCCAGCCGACACTTGGCATTGCGCATGTTGATCTTAGGTTTGTGTGCGGCTGGTCGGCCATGGAAACCCATTTCATAAACCACTCGATGAACCGTTCTTGTGCTGACGTTGATTCCAGACGCAGTGTCGAACTCAGTGGGTAGTATTGCAAATGACGACAGATTATTTTTACGTGCTACACGCTTCAGCAATCCGCTGTCCCGTTCTGTGAGCTTGCGTGACCTACCACTTTGCAGCTGAGCCGTTGTTGCTCCTAGACGTTTCCACTTCACAATAACAGCACTTACAGTTGTCCGGGCCAGCTCTAGCAGGGCAGAAATTTGACAAACTGACTTGTTAGAAAGGTGGCATCCTATGACGGTGCCACGTTGAAAGTCACTGAGCTCTTCAGTAAGACCATTCTACTGCCAATGTTTGTCTATGGAGATTGCATGGCTGTGTGCTCTATTTTATACCTGTCAGCAACGGGTGTGGCTGAAACAGCCAAATACACTAATTTCAAGGGGTGTCCACATATTTTTGTATACATAGTGTAGACAGTTTTGCATTGTCACTTTATCCCATTGACATTTTTGTACCTTCATCATCCAACGGTTTCTTCTGCCTGCTCATTCCTGGCTTGCCTGGAGCTGGGCACTTGAACACTTGGCTAAAACACACCATGAGGAAGAGAAGAATGGTACACAGAATTACATTTCTTACATGACATGAAATATTTCACAAGATTCATGTTTCAATAAATACTGCATTTGCATATAGTGCAGAGTGCTGACCTGTGTGTGTGTGTCTGGGAGTGTCCTTCTAATGGACTGGAGGAGGAAGGGACCAGTGTTCCTGTCCCCAGATATACAGAACACCTCTCATCCTCTCCATCACGGGGCTGCCCAGGGACACTAGCTCTACAAGGTCCAGCATAGCCCACGGCTGACACAGACGGTGTGTGAGCCTGCTCTCTCATGCCAAGGTGCTTGTCTCTGCCGTTCTCGGTCTGTATGTGTGATGCTGTGTTTGTGCATTTCTCTGTGAGTGTGTTTGTGTAGAGAGGATAAGTATTTCTCTTAGCTGCCAAGCCCCTGTCCTTCTCTGGTTGTGTGTTTCCAAGTGTGTACATGTGCAGAGTGGTGTGCCTTTGTGTGTGTGTTCTCTTCTCCCTCTCACTCTCTCTGCTGCGGCTGAGTTTCTGAGGCTCCTCACTGGTCTGTCTCCTTACACGCTTCTGATCAAAACACACACACACACACACACACACACCTTGACACTTAACTTACTATAAAATACCCAAGAGAGTCAGTGCGCTTGGAGAGCCTAGTACAGTGTCTGTAAAATAGATTGGTCCTGTCCAGAAACAACATGTCACAGGGCAAGGTGGAGCTACCATATTTCTTATTATACCTATCCAATTCCTTCAGATTGACATGACGTCCCCTAGAGGGTAGGGGTTGTTTCTGGACAGGACCATTGTGTGTAGAGTGGACCAGAGCTGTGTTAGACCCGCACCGTTAGGTCCTGCCCTCTGTTTGTGGGTTGATTCTCCTCTAGGACTCTATGGTGTAGATTCTCTCTCTCTCCATCTCCACCCCTCCCCTCTAGAACCGGCCAGACTGGGGTGTGTTCACAGGACATCCCCCTCTCTTCTCCTCCTCCCTCCTCTCTTCTCTCTTGACCCCAACTCTCTACTCCTCTCCAACGCTCTCTTTCCTCATACCTCCTGCCTCCATTCCACTCCTGGTATGGTAAAGAGGTGTGGTGAGGCGGTAGGGATAAGGATGGGGGTAGAGGTAGGGGTAAGAGTAGCTCCTTCCTCCCCCATTCTGCAGGGTTCTGTCGGTCTGGGGAACTTGGTTCAACCCCCTCCCACTCCTCCTCCGCTCCCTGTTCAACAACCCCAACACACACACAATGACATCATTGAATAATATAGGACTAGAATTAGATGCAGAAGGCTTTCACTTCTCTTCACGAAAATGTAAGTTATTATTTTTATTTGTTTGATTGAATGGTTATGGGTCTGAATAAATAACCGCTATAGCCTACCGCCAGCGCGCGTTCGCTCTTCTTTCAAACTACCTTCTATTGGCTGCTGTATTTAACATTAAGCAAACAAGAGCTTGCATCCCTCTTCAAATAGTTTATTGGTATAAGAAATACAAACAAAAAAAATGTCCAGAACGCTATTCTAGTCTAGATTATCCTGCATGGGAGAAGCCAGTGGAGCACAGGTGCATTTGTTTTGCACAAGAGACAGAGGCTCTCCGGCGCGGCCCACGCTTGGATTGCGTCCTACCTGACAGGTCGCTCCTACCAGGTGGCGTGGCGAGAATCTGTCTCCTCACCACGCGCTCTCACCACTGGTGTCCCCCAGGGCTCTGTTCTAGGCCCTCTCTTATTCTCGCTATACACCAAGTCACTTGGCTCTGTCATAACCTCACATGGTCTCTCCTATCATTGCTATGCAGACGACACACAATTAATCTTCTCCTTTCCCCCTTCTGATGACCAGGTGGCGAATCGCATCTCTGCATGTCTGGCAGACATATCGGTGTGGATGACGGATCACCACCTCAAGCTGAACCTCAGCAAGACGGAGCTCCTCTTCCTCCCGGGGAAGGACTGCCCGTTCCATGATCTCGCCATCACGGTTGACAACTCCATTGTGTCCTCCTCCCAGAGCGCTAAGAACCTTGGCGTGATCCTGGACAACACCCTGACGTTCTCAACTAACATCAAGGCGGTGTCCCGTTCCTGTAGGTTCATGCTCTACAACATCCGCAGAGTACGACCCTGCCTCACACAGGAAGCGGCGCAGGTCCTAATCCAGGCACTTGTCATCTCCCGTCTTGATTACTGCAACTCGCTGTTGGCTGGGCTCCCTGCCTGTGCCATTAAACCCCTACAACTCATCCAGAACGCCGCAGCCCGTCTGGTGTTCAACCTTCCCAAGTTCTCTCACGTCACCCCGCTCCTCCGCTCTCTCCACTGGCTTCCTGTTGAAGCTCGCATCCGCTACAAGACCATGGTGCTCGCCTACGGAGCTGTGAGGGGAACGGCACCTCAGTACCTCCAGGCTTTGATCAGGCCCTACACCCAAACAAGGGCACTGCGTTCATCCACCTCTGGCCTGCTCGCCTCCCTACCACTGAGGAAGTACAGTTCCCGCTCAGCCCAGTCAAAACTGTTCGCTGCTCTGGCCCCCCAATGGTGGAACAAACTCCCTCACGACGCCAGGACAGCGGAGTCAATCACCACCTTCCGGAGACACCTGAAACCCCACCTCTTCAAGGAATACCTAGGATAGGGTAAGTAATCCTTCCCCCCAACAAGATTTAGATGCAAGTGGCTGTTCCACTGGTTGTCATAAGGTGTATGCACCAATTTGTAAGTCGCTCTGGATAAGAGCGTCTGCTAAATGACTTAAATGTAAATGTAAATGTAATAAGTTAGAAGCTTATTATGCATAACCCATCGTTAATTAGCTAAATATAAGGCTAATACTGCATTGAATGTATTACCTGAAAGAGGTAGGCTAGGACATCTATATATAGGGCTATGTATCAATGTATGTTTTTTATTTTATTTAACTAGGCAAGTCACTTAAGAACAAAATCTTATTTACAATGACAACCTACCAAACGGAGTGGTCCTAGCCCTGAATGCTGATTGGCTGAAAGCTGTGGTATATCAGACCGTATATCACGTGTATAACAAAACATTTATTTTTAATGCTCCAATTATGTTGGTAACCAGTTTATAATAGCAATAAGGCACCTCGGGTGTTTGTGATATATGCCAATATACCACGGCTAAGGGCTGTATCCGGGCACTCTGCGTTGCGTTGTGCATAACAGCCCTTAGCCGTTGTAAATTGGCCATATACCACGCCCCCTGGTGCCTTATTGCTTAACTAGAACATGATTATCTATTTTGGATGCAATTTGAATGGAGTTAATGGAGAGAAAGAGAGTGCTTGGGCGTGCACTGATTTAAAGCAACGATATTTGAGTGACTCTGCAGCTGCAACAAAATTGTAAAAGTATTTACAATTAAAAAACAAGGTGACCCCCAAAAGATGTGCATTTATTCTTTATATTACTGTAGACTATGCTGCAGCAAATGCAGGCCTACAGCACCTGTCACAAGAAAAAAAGTTACCATGATGAGATGATAGGTCTACATGCATAGTGAACTGCTCTCCATACTGAGATGGGCTGTCTGTCGCCACCCTGAGTGTTGATAATTCGTCATGCAGAGGCCGTAAAGACAGATTTAGACATCACATATAATTTAACAGGTCCATTTCATGCCATGCTGTTCATATAAACAATTTATTATAATTTACCAGTTTCTCGCAGTTATTTATCCCGGGAAAAGAGAATGGTCTTGGGCGGTAAATCCCAGTAACCGGGTTCCCGCCATGTATATGTGTGTGTGGTGTAATATACCTGAGCCTGTTGTCTCTCCAGCTGGTTGATCCTGTGCAGCATGTCTCGTGCTGACCTCCAGTACCCCTCCATGTCCACAGGGGGCTCCAGCTCTGCAGTCTGACCCTGAGACTCCCCATGTACCGCACCGCGCAGAAACACAGCTGGGAGGACAGGGAGGAGCAGGATGAGAGGAAAGACAATGCTACGGACATAATGAAATGGGTAGACTCACTTCAACACTGACATCTGCATACAGGTCTGTGTGTGTACTCACTAGCCTGTTTGCAGGTCTGCAGTATGAAGGCAGCAGCCTTTCTGAGCTCTTCACTGGTAGACTCAGTCAGTAGAGTGATGAGGGACAGACCTCCACACTGTAAGAACTGAGACCGGTGCTCCTCTAGAAGAGACAATTGAATTAAATAAATGCTGTAGTTATCACAGTTATTACTGTGCAGTTATCATTGTTGTAATAACTTAATGTTTTCTTTGGAATTGCAAGATGCTTTATCGTCATTATTTGATGCAAATAAAGCTGTGCGTCCCAGCCATACCAGAGGCCTCAGTGCAGTGTCCCAGGGTGAGTATGACAATGAGCCTGTCTTGGGGCTCCAGGCTGCGGCTGGACAGCAGGGAGTGGAGCTGAGGAACCAAACCATAACCTGCCAGACCTGACGCCAACACAGCTACGCACAGTAGGGGGAGAGAGGATCAAATGGACAGGTTACCTAAGGAGAGCTGGTTTACATGGCTGTATGAGAGTGAGTTCGCCCTAGCAGTAGGGGAGAGGGGTTGATTTGGGATTCAGGGATTGAGTCACTCACGGTTGTCAATGATGCAGGCTGACAGGGTCTTGGTCATGATGACAGACAGCTGACAAGCCAATGGGCTGTGGGAGGCATCAGAGGCTAAGCGAATCAGAGTGAGTGTCAGATTTTCGAGCCCACCGACTATGGAAAAACTATCCTGAGCACAATCTGTGAGAGGGGTCGAGAGAGATAGTGGGAGACACAGAGATAGGAGATGAATACAGAATAATGAGTGTTCAGACCAACCAAAACCATCTACACTGTAGCCTCTAAAGACTAAAGGCCTGCATCCATCCATCCTTCCTTCCTTAACACCAGGGAGAGAAAGAGAGAGATATAAACCTTCATTTGAACAGTTACCAAAACCCTCTAGGACACGAATCTCTACAGACTGAAGGTCTGCATCCATCTTTAAGATCTTTGCCTGGCCGTCATAGAAATAGAAACACTGCACTTATAAAACTACTCGGATTACAATTACAAACTGTCCATTGCAAAAGCAACCCAAGTATTCTGTGTGTGACAAGACAACTCAAGAAAATCTGTTAAAAAGGCTAACATACCTTTTCAATCACAAGATACATACAGTATGTAAGTAACTGACTCTAAACATTAAACATCCCTGTTTTACTCACGGTTGTTGGCAACAGTCATGGATATAAAGGAGCAGATGGGCTGAACCATCTCTGCGTAGGGGTGAGAGAGCTGCTGCAGCCAGCCCTTGACCAGGGGGAAGGCTGACACACACATACGCTGGCTCTCCTCTAGGGAAAGAACATTTTTCTTTGTCCACCAAGTTACACACATGCATAACCACCCTTGTTTATTTAATGTACAGCTGCATAGAACACTGTACAAGGACACAAATACACACAGACAGACACATTACCATTCTGGGGGTTGTTGACACAGCCACAGAGAGCACTGGACACAGAGGTCCAGAGTTGGAACAGCTGAGTGACGTTAGCAGGTCTCACTGTGGCCTCACCAGAGAGAGGGAAACTAGTTCTGGGGAGAGAAACAAACATTAATCAACCTGAATTGGAGTTGCCCTGTACAGTTTTACTTTAATACAATGTAATCATCTGCTCACCTCTTGACCATGCAGGTCTTGATTGTAAAAGATAATTCGTTGTCTATTTCAACCCATGTCTGCCGGAAACCCAGTGAAGTGCATTTCAGTGTTTACCTGAACAAGTCCAGCAGGATATCCAGACAGCCTGAGGTCTGAGCGAACTTCTGGCCAGACCCTGAAGCAGCACACACACAATTAACCACATCTGTATGTACAATATATATAGCCTAGTGCTTTTCACATTAACATCAATAAAGCCTTGTTCACACTGGAGGTTTAGAAGTGACTCAAATCCTTTTTTTTTTGCATATCCAAATCTATTATTTTTCCTGCAAAACTGATTTCAGCATTATGTCCTGTAGTGTGAACAGGGCTTAGGTGCTTCACAGTAACCCAACTTAGACTTCAAAAATCAAGCACTAGTACAGTGTCAAGGAAAAACTCCCTGGAAGGTAGAAACCTTGAGAGGCACTAGACAGGGGAGCCCCATCCTCCTCTGGCTGTACCAGGTAAAACACCTGCCTGTCATGACAATCACCCTCTGTTCGAAATCAACTATCAACCCCAGCCGGACCAAAGAAACCTAAAGTCAGTTTTCCTGTCTGCTCTTACTGTTGTTGGCGACGAGGACAGAGAGCAGGTAGACAGCTACTCTCCTCTGGGTCAGTGGACTGTCCTGCTGCATCAGACACTCGGCCAGATCACTGAATGTCTCCCTCCTACACAGGGCCTGCTTACAGTACACTGCACATACACACAGTGTGTTTACAATACACGTACGTCAGCATCAGAGAGAAACTGCTTAAAGTACACTACCAATATATACACACACACCATTGGCCTCTGCCAGCATTCCCAGTGTGAACTGAGCAGTCTCCCTGACCTCTGAGTGAGCACTGGATTTAGAGAGGTTGTACACAAACACCACTCCTCCCATCTCTCTGAAGAAGTCCACATTCTCTTCTGAAACAGAGAGAATCAGTGACATTACATCACTATTATTGGTTCACTTGTCTATTAAATTAATCTACAGAAGATTTGCTGTTTGTGTGGGCGTGTGAGAGACCTCTCTGTTGACAGATGGAGTAGATGGTGAAAAGAGCTTGTTTCTGTGAAGCAGGACATTTCATCTGGTACTTCAGACACTCCAGCAACAAACTCAGATCTGTCTTTGTGGCTGTAAAGTAGAAAAACACATTTAAAAAAGACAAACCAAACAAATAAATGAACAAAAACATAAAGTAGTGTCATGTGTAACATAAAAGTCCAGCAATTAATACTCACCATTACGTTTGCTTATGCTGGAAACATACATTTCCATTTTCAATGGATCGAGCTGCCAGGGTGGGACATGGATATGTTTCAAGAAATAAGGATGCTAGCTAGGACTGTAGGACAGATGTTGTTACCAAAGAAATACAGGCTGTATTAATCTGTGCTGTTGCTGTAACTAGCTAGCTAGCAAGAAAGTACGATCCAAGAGGTTTATAAACTCTGTGGGATGGCGCTTTCAAAACAACTGGGAAGTTGAAATACAATAAACAGGTAAAATCGTGACGTCGGTGATCTTTAGGTCGGAAACTCCGAGCTCTCGAAAGAGGCCCGAGTTGCAGACTTGGACTGCCAAATTGGATGACCGTTCAAAACACGGTTTCCCTCCCTCTCAGTTCCCAGTTGTATTTGAGGCCGGATATGTTATGAACGCGGCAGTAGTCACAGATTGTTGTCACCACCTGAGCTAGCTAACGTTAGCTATCTGCTACTAGATGTGTCACGACTCTCATGAGCGACCTTGCACAAAAAAAAACAGCTATCTAGCTACCTGTCTAGTGCTTGCCAATTCATCAATACACTTCATGAATTACAATTCAAATCAAAGCATACACTCTTACATTGTCATTTGCTGGCCAGTAAACAGACTTTAAGATGTTTATGTGTTGATGCATTTGCTGGTGCACCGGATGGATGTACCTCCACCGTTTTTGATTGGCCTCCGTAAAGGCGCGACTTGTCGGAGGCCGAACGAAGCCAGGGACTTTTTTTTTTTAAACCTAGCTAACGTTAGCTAAATATCAACAGGTCAAGGTGTCTTAGCTTCAGTATTATTTACAGTAGTGTAAAATAGTTCGTTATGCGTTAGCCTGGGCAGCTGCTTTGGGCTTTATGGATCTCCAGTATCTATGTACTTATAGTGTTACTAGTGGAGATCCATAAAGCCCACGGTTTAGCCAGACGTTGGTTAAGTTAGCAGCTGCCCAGGCTTCAGTTCGGAGTGAAACTCATGTCATCTCCGTATGCCTTGCACATTTCAGACGTTTCCTAGCTAGCTAATGTTACATTGCAACAGTTACCAGGCCAACAGGGCAGGGGTCGCTTTAGCTTTTAGAAATCTGCATTTTAAAAACGCACACCATCATAAACATTTTTTAAAAGCGCTGCGTAGGCCTTGCAACATTTACGGTGATATGGCCTCTGCAGAAGTCGGCATTCATACTTGGGATTTTCCGAGCCGCTCAGAGATGTGAAGTGAGTTTGTGTTTATACAGGACCTCCCACCCTCACCTACCGTTAATGCGGAGCCCGAAAATGTAAGAGGCGTATGGCGATGCGGTAGAGTTAAATGTGACCTCTGTGTGCCTCCAATCTGGCTTGCAATTACACCATACCACCCATATGGCGTCCGCGTTTTCGGATCAAGCATAAATTTACTCTTGACCCGAGATGTATGTATTTTTTTTATTTAACTAGGCAAGTCAGTTAAGAACACATTCTTATTTACAATGACGGCCAAACCCGGACGAGGCCCTATGGGACTCCCAATCACGGCCGGATGAGATTATGCCTGGATTCGAATCAGGGACTTCTTGCACCCGAAATGCAGTGCCTTAGACCCGCTGCGCTACTCGGGGGCGTGCAACTATAGTTTTCACACAAAATAAAATAATGTAAAGCTATTTGGCTAGCAACTAAGCTACACACCATAAGACGTTTACAATGAAAGAGCAAGGTCTTTTTTTGCCAACAGGTTTATCATAGAAAGCATTTAGACAGCTACATTTTCTAATGTTTTGCTTGAAGTTAATCTCTTATTTTAACTAGCTACCGGAGAAAATGTGTTGGTTAGCTAGCGAACTACATACATATCAGGAGCAATAGGGACGTCGCACGTACATGTGTGAAACTAGCCACAATAGTGGCGTTTGCCATTCCCTTTCAAAATAAAAATCCCCGATTTGAAAGTGATCAAACGGGTTCAAATAGTGTAATCCTGCCATTTGGAATAAATAATTCTGAGCGAGGTCAGAATGTTGTTATATAAATTCCACAAAGACAATGAGAAAAGTGTAAACAAAATGTTACACATTTGTTGAAATCGGACTGTGGATGTATTAGACTTTAGAGTTGCGTTGGGGCATATCACTTTGCCAGTGCCGTTTAAGATGAGGGAGGACGATTTGTTTTTTCGTGAGCATGGCCTTATTTATATTACAGTATATTGGTTGACTATCATTCATATTCCATTTACCCTGTTCAATGTAACAGAGATCAATTTTAGGTTCCAGACAATGACATTCAGTACCACCTTGCAAACTCTTGCCTGCATCTAGCTGATATAGGGTGTAATCATTAGTCCAACAGTTGCAAACAAGACTTTCTATTGGACAAATTCAGGTATGTTGATCGCTGTTTTGTTCCGTTTGCTTCAGTTTAAGAAACTTCCGTTTAAGAATCCCTTTCAACAGAATTGGTGAAATGAATACACCCCTGATCACGAGTAAACACAGTTCACTGAACTCGCATGCAGCTGTGTGTGTGTCTCTCTCTCTCTCTCTCCCTTGTATGTATAAATACATACACCAATGTAAATTACTAAAAATATTACAACAAAAACATTACATGTGAATACAGTTCATGGATAGGTTGCAGTTCACACAGTTCAGCTCATGTGAGGGGGGAGGAGGAGGTTGTTGGGCAGAGTTATTTGTTTGATTAAATTGGTTGTAATGAATCCCCCTCTTCTCTATGTGTTTCCTAACGGGTACCGTGCAAAGATGAAGGTTGTTTCACCTCCTGAACCCAATACCAGAGAAGAGTTCTTGAAATGTGAGTAAATATCTACACACAACTATGAATACGGTTTCACTAGCCTGCCTGACCTACACACAAATGCGTGCAGGTATACAGACACATGCAAACACAATGTTTTATTTCAAAATAATTTCAGATTCCTGCCAGCTCACATTGGACCCCAACACAGCTAATAGATATCTGCGTCTGTCTGAGGGGAACAGGAAGGTGACCAGGAGTGAAAATGCTGAGTCCTATCTTCACCATCCAGACAGATTTAACTTCTACTGCCAGCTGCTGTGTAAAGAAGCTTTGTCTGGAACCTGTTACTGGGAGGTAGAAAGGAGTGGGAGCAAGTGTAAAGTTGCCGTGTCTTATAAAGGGATCTGCAGGAGAGGAGATGGAGTGGATGTTAGCTTTGGACGAAATTATCAGTCCTGGACTTTGGTCTGTGATCTGTCTATCTGCTCTTTCAGGCACAAAAATATAAATACTGATATCCCTACCCCCTGCTCCTCCAGAGTAGGAGTGTACCTGGACCACAAGGCAGGAACTCTGTCCTTCTACAGTGTCTCTGACAAGATGACCCTCCTCCACAGAGTCCAGACCACATTCACTCAGCCCCTCTACCCTGGATTCTGGGTTGGTCCTGGTTATGGATCATCTGTGAAGATACTGACACCAATATAGTAAATTAACAAAGTTGTATCTACACTCATTGACTTTCAGTATGCTCATAAGCATCGTAAAATCTTTTTCAGCCTGACACAATAACATGATACCTTTATGAAAACAGTAATGCAATCTACAAGTGAGTGCACCCGTGCACTATTCAGAGGATGCAGTCCATTTAAATGAAAGGGATTTAATCTGTTCGACATCAGCTTTGCACAAGCTCCATTGACAATGAGCTGTTTGCATTGTTTGTTGAAATCAATTCTATGCAATCTGATGTAGCTCATGGAATGGATGTTTCTTTTGTAGTATATGTTTTGTTGAGTTGATGTTTAAATGGCTTCCGGTCCACAGTTATGGAGCTTTGACTTGAAGGGTTACCGCTGTTCTAGTAAATGTCATTCAATCTCAAACTTACAATAAGAAAGTTCTCTCTCTCTCTCTATGGTTGTGACAGACCACTTATAGCCCCTCTGCTGGCCGTAGCTGGTATCTGATACGTGAGTTAAGATCCAGGAAGTGAAATGTTATATGGGTTATTGGGAGCCACTCCAAAGCCTACTCCTCAGCACAATTGGAAACGAAACTCATCTCTTCAGCTCAGTCTGCTTGCATTTCAAAATGGCAGAAGCCATGGACTCAATCAGTTGTTCAATCTGTTTGGAGATACTGAAGGATCCAGTGACTATTCCCTGTGGACACAGCTACTGTATGGACTGTATTAAATGCTTCTGGGATCAGAAACTTGTCTGCAGCTGCCCCCAGTGCAGACAGATCTTCCCTACAAGGCCTGTTCTGAACAAAAACACTGTCATTGCAGAATTGGTGGAAACACTGACAGAAATAAATACGAAGAAGATTCAGGAGGTGAGACTTAAGGTGAGTTCTGTACCATCACTCATTCGTATATCTATATGTACATATTCTTTATCCCTTTACACTTGTGTGTATAAGGTAGTAGATTTGGAATAGTTAGGTTAGATTACTCGTTGGTTTCTACTGCATTGTCGGAACTAGAAGCACAAGCATTTCTCTACACTCGCATTAACATCTGCTAACCATGTGTATGTGACAAATAAATTTGATTTGATTTGAGTGTTGACAACTCACATGTAGCTTATTGAATTAGCAGATTCCTAGACTAAAGCCAATGAGGAGCCCATGCAGGGCCTCATTCAAACACCACTGAGTCCCACTGTGGGGAATAGGCTATCTGGGGTCCTGGTGTGAGCTGAGTGAATGGGTGGGATGATAATAATAATAATCATTCTTTGTGCCTCTTTTTTTGTGTCTTGCATGATCTCAACAACACAGCATCACCACATTTAGCACTTAAAGGGATATATATATATTTAACCGGGCAAGTCGGTTAAGAACAAATTCTTATTTACAATGACGGCCTACCACGGCCAAACCCTAACCCGGACGACGCTTGGCCAATTGTGCCAAACCCTAACCCGGACGATGCTAGTTCAATTGTGCACCACCCTATGGGACTCCCAATCATGTCCGGTTGTGATACAGCCTGGAATCGAACTAGGGTCTGTAGTGACGCCTCGGGCACTGAGATGCAGTGCCATTGACTGCTGCGCCACTAATAGTTCACCCTAATTATAAAATTACATGTTGATTTTCATACCCTGTAAGCAGTCTATGAACAAGGTATGACGACAATGAATGCTTGGTTTAGTTTCTCTAGCTCTCTTTCCATATGCTAACGTTTTAGCATTTGTGGCACAAATCCTTTTCAAGTCATGGTACCAATATTAGAATTTTCCACGCATTATGTTCAAATCATCTATAAGTGACTTTGTTGAGTTTCACAATCAATTTGAAATGCTTTTGGATGACTTGGACATGATGTGTGACAAATGCTTATATCGGTACCATGACTTGAATGGGATTTGTACCACAAATACTAAAACGTTAGCATTTGGAAACAGTTCCAGGGAAATAAAACAAAAGCATGGATTGCTGCCATACTGCTCACTCCAGGGTTAGGAAAACCAATGTGTAATTTTGGTAAACTATCCATTCAAATGCATACACCAATGTAGATCACAAACAATATTACAACAAAAACATTACATGTGAATACAGTTCATGGATAGGTTGCAGTTCACACAGTTCAGCTCATGTGAGGGGGGAGGAGGAGGTTGTTGGGCAGAGTTATTTGTTTGATTAAATTGGTTGTAATGAATCCCCCTCTTCTCTATGTGTTTCCTAACGGGTACCGTGCAAAGATGAAGGTTGTTTCACCTCCTGAACCCAATACCAGAGAAGAGTTCTTGAAATGTGAGTAAATATCTACACACAACTATGAATACGGTTTCACTAGCCTGCCTGACCTACACACAAATGCGTGCAGGTATACAGACACATGCAAACACAATGTTTTATTTCAAAATAATTTCAGATTCCTGCCAGCTCACATTGGACCCCAACACAGCTAATAGATATCTGCGTCTGTCTGAGGGGAACAGGAAGGTGACCAGGAGTGAAAATGCTGAGTCCTATCTTCACCATCCAGACAGATTTAACTTCTACTGCCAGCTGCTGTGTAAAGAAGCTTTGTCTGGAACCTGCTACTGGGAGGTAGAAAGGAGTGGGAGCAAGTGTAAAGTTGCCGTGTCTTATAAAGGGATCTGCAGGAGAGGAGATGGAGTGGATGTTAGCTTTGGACGAAATTATCAGTCCTGGACTTTGGTCTGTGATCCGTCTATCTGCTCTTTCAGGCACAATAATATCAATACTGATATCCCTACCCCCTGCTCCTCCAGAGTAGGAGTGTACCTGGACCACAAGGCAGGAACTCTGTCCTTCTACAGTGTCTCTGACAAGATGACCCTCCTCCACAGAGTCCAGACCACATTCACTCAGCCCCTCTACCCTGGATTCTGGGTTGGTCCTGGTTATGGATCATCTGTGAAGATACTGACACCAATATAGTAAATTAACAAAGTTGTATCTACACTCATTGACTTTCAGTATGTTCATAAGCATCGTAAAATCTTTTTCAGCCTGACATAATAACATGATACCTTTATGAAAACAGTAATGCAATCTACAAGTGAGTGCACCCGTGCACTATTCAGAGGATGCAGTCCATTTAAATGAAAGGGATTTAATCTGTTAGACATCAGCTTTGCACAACCTCCATTGACAATGAGTTGTTTGCATTGTTCTTAAAGAAACACATATTTATCTACACTTATTGACTTTCACTGTGTACATATACATCATGCAATCTGTTTCAACCTGACAGACTTAACATTATTTTATGATACAAACTACTGGTGAATGCACAACATGTGCACTACTGTTAAAATATGAACTGTCCACAGTCTTTGTCACTGAAAGGGATTGATTCTAATGTTAGGCATCAGTGTACACAAATTACTATACCCTGTTCAAAGGCACTTAAATATTGCCCATTCACCCTCTGAATGGCACACATACCCAGTCCATGTCTCAAGGCTTAAACATCCTTATTTAATCTGTCTCCTCCCCTTCATCTACACTGATTGAAGTGGATTTGACAAGTGACACCAAAAAGCGATCATGGCTTTCATCTGGATTCACCTGGTCTATGCCATGGATAAAGCACTTGCGTTTCAAAATGGCAGAAGCCATGGACTTGATCAGTTGTTCAATATGTTAGGAGATACTGAAGGATCCGGTGACTATTCCTTCTGGACACAGCTACTGTATGGACTGTATTGAAGGCTACTGGGATCTGGATGTCCAGAAGCTTGTGTGCAGCTAGCCCTTGATCATGACTCTCTGTTGCATTACGTTACACATCAAAGTCATTGGACGGTGCCGTTTTCTGTAGGGGCAAAATATGTTAAGAGCCATGACGCTCTTTCCGAACATTATCATGCATCACTTGCGGTACAGTTTTGGAAGCATAAGGACCTTGTATTTCACATCGGCAAGAAATTATTTTTAAAAAACAAAAGGTTAAATTGATGCACAATTTTATAGGGTTAGGATTCCCACACGGACAACAGACGGAAGACCAACTGGACTACCTGTGCTAATTAGCTATATGCATCTTTCGAACACCTGTGTATAAATGGAAGACGGAGGCCACAAACGTGTTGTCCCTGAAAAATACTGTCAGCTACAACTGTGTTAAAACCGATTAAAACAGTATACAGTGAGTGTGTATTTTGCATTTGTGAATATATATTGTTGTGATATGAAAGTGGATGGATTTATGTTTCTAGAACCGTACCACAATTGAGAATTCACTTGGGCTATTTAAGCCGGTAAGGCCCGCCTGCTCTTTGTGCGGGCTTCATTTTCCTGTGTGTATGTTTGTGGTGGTGCGTTTCCCTTTGTTTTTCCAACGGACGGGTTGGGGCCTGGTTTTGGGCCAGTCTCGTATGTGCACCCAGTATTGGCGTGACCATTTTTCTCTGTTACGGAATAAAACATTGTTCTTTACCTTCTGCTTCCTGCTTTTCCTGGGATGGGGTCCCTGGACGAGAAAAGGTTGAAGACTTGTAGTCTTGGCCCTAATTGATGTGCTCTCTGTCACCTGGAGCTGCATGTCAGATGGTCCAGGATCACAAGGAAAGCACAAAGGACAATGCCCAAGGACTAGTCAGCCCTTCCCCTTGAGTGGTAAAAGTGTATCTCTCTTCTGTTACACTATTCAGAGGACTAACTATTGAATATGATAGAGTAATACTATAGTATCCATGTCTGGTATCTCTCTTAAACTTGTTCACTGAGGATAACTCTGACGCTCTCTATATGGATGTACTGTATGATCTCTGTGGTTACTTGTATTCGTATAGGGTGAACTCTGAATTACTCTATGCAAAGGGGTTGTATACCTGTACAGGGTGGACTTCTTAGGAATGATTTACATTGCTCTCATGCACTACACAAGCCTTTAGACGCTGTGACACCCTGTGCAGATTGGGCCTGGATGGTCAGGCTAGTCTGTAAACTTGGTATGTTTTGTTTGGTGAATGGGGGTTGGTTTTGGGTTGAAAGGTTACACCCTCATAAATTGAATGAAATGCCTTTGTTCTCCCTCTTATCCTGTATCCAGTCCATGGAGGAAAGCTGTATGATCAATTCTCATTTCCTAGGCTTCCAGGACTCTGGCCAAGAAGGCATCTCTTTGTTCCTGCTTTGTCATCTAAGATAACCTTAGGATCTACACTACTGTTCAAAAGTTTGTGGTCACTTAGAAATGTCCTTGTTTTTTAAAGAAAAGTACATTATTTGTCCATAAAAATAAAAATAAAATTGATCAGAAATACTGTGTAGACTGTATTTCGAATCATACAACACCGGCTCCGACGCTTGTCGGATGTGGCAGGGCTTGCAAACTATTACAGACTACAAAGGGAAGCACAGCAGCTGCGCAGTGACACGAGTATACCAGACAAGCTAAATAACTTCTATGCTCGCTTCAAGGCAAGTAACAATGAAACATGCATGAGAGCACCAACTGTTCCGGATGACTGCGTGATCACGTCTCCACAGCTGATGTGAGTAAGACCTTTAAACAGGTCAACATTCACAAAGCCGCTGGGCCAGATGGATTACCAGGACGTGTACTCAGAGCATGCCCTGACCAACTGGCAAGTGTCTTCAATGACATTTTCAACCCCTCCCTGTCTGAGTCTGTAATACCAACATGTTTCAAGCAGACCATCATAGTCCCTGTACCCAAGAACACTAAGGCAACCTGCCTAAATGACGACCGACCCATAGCACTCACATTTGTAGCCATGAAGTGCTTTGAAAGGCTGGTCATGGCTCACATCAACACCATTATCCCAGAAATCCTAAACCCACTCTAATTTTCATACCGCACCAACAGATCCACAGATGATGCAATCTCTATTGCACTCCACACTGCCCTTTCCCACCTGGACAAAAGGAACACCTATGTGAGAATGCTATTTATTGACTGCAGCTCAGCGTTCAAAACCATAGTGCCCTCAAAGCTCATCACTAAGCTAAGGACCCTGGGACTAAACAGCTCTCTCTGCAACTGGATCCTAGACTTCCAGACGGGCCGCACCCAGGTGGTAAGGGTAGGTAACAACACATCCCCCACGCTGATCCTCAACACGGGGGCCCCTCAGGGCTGCGTGCTCAGTCCCCTCCTGTACTCCCTTTCACTCATGACTGCATGGCCAGGCACAACTCCAACACCATCATTAAGTTTGCTGATGACACAACAGTGGTAGGCCTGATCACCGACAACAATGAGACGGTCAGTGACCAGGTCAGAGACCTGACCACCTCTCCCTCAATGTGATCAAGACAAAGGAAATGATTGTGGACTACAGGAAAAAGAGCACCAAGCATGCCCCCATCCTCATCGACAAGGCAAGTTGAGATCTTGTCCACATCAACAACAAACTAACATGGTCCAAGCACACCAAGACAGTTTTGAAGAGGGCACGATAAAACCTATTCCCCCCATTTGACATGGGTCCTCGAATCCTCAAAAGATTTTACAGCTGCACCATCGGGAGCATCCTGATGGGTTGCATCACTGCCTGGTATGGCAACTGCTCGGCTGCTCGGTCTCCGACTGACAAGGCACTACAGAGGGTAGTGCGTACAATCCAATACATCACTGGGGCCAAGCTTCCTGCCATCCAGGACCTCTATACCAGGCGGTGTCAGAGGAAGGCCCTAAAAATCATCAAAGACTCCAGCCACCCTAGTCATAGACTGTTCTCTCTGCTACCGGATGGCAAGCGCAACCGGAGTGCCAAGTCTAGGCCCAAGAAGCTTCTAAACAGCTTCTACCCCCAGCTTCTACCCCCTCTACCCCCAAGACTCCTGAACAGCTAATCAACTGGCTACCCAGACACTATTTGCACCCCCTCCACTTCTCCACTTGCAAAGTGGAATTATTAGCTGTTTCGGGTCAAAAGTTGCATGATTTCACGTAGCCACTGTCTTCTATCTCCTCATCATTATGGCCTGCAGTGTCAGTGAGTATCCTAGCAACGGTTCTGTTTTGGAATCTCAATATTGACACAGAGAGCTGTTAGCAAAGAGCAGGTAAGGGGTTATTGAGAAAACCTTAAAATGTTTCAAGACCCTCATTCACAGTTTCAATGTTTCCTCGGTCAACAATAATTACTTTTATTTCATTCATTTTGCGTGTACACACTCTAAATTTGCCTCTCCGGGCTGCATAGAATGAATTGAAATGCTCTTCTGCCCTCTCCAGTGGGGTCTTATTTGGAATTTCATCCTCCATCATTCACTTTTAATTCTCTCAATTTACAATGACACCATTTTGGGTTTGATTGTTAACTGCAATGCCCCTTTAGACCTCCTTTAATGCTTTGAAAACACAGTCATCCATTTCAGCGTATGGACCCATTTTGCATTGAACATGTGCAAGTTTGGGATTTTAGATGCATTTAAACATTTCATTCCATTATAGGTTTTGTCCCCTTTAATTAAGTTTAAACACGCAGTATCTTTAGATCCTTTAGTTGCGTTCCATTGATGCATTGCATTTCTGCGTTAGGCCAAATATTAGACATTTGATTAGGCCACATTGTGCATTGGTGCCCAGTGTTTCCCAAACTCAAACGTCTTAATTGTTTTCACAGCGCTGTGTTTGGAATTCCATTTCCAAGTTAACATTCCAATTATAAGCACATTTGCACTTCCATAGTATGCTTGATCAAATTGCATTGAACAGGGCAGCTCATTCATTTGCAGAGATTACTCGCGGCTGATGAATTCTAGGAGTTCAAGTCCTTCCAAGCGAGCTGTCCTTGCGGTCCGAATGAAATGATAAATAGAAAAATATCCAGAGTGTGTCCATACCAGAGCTTTCCTTCCGATAGTAATCCTTCACGGAGTCTTTTGACTTGTAGTCACCAAATACAGTAATTGCCTCAACAGCACTCTGTAGGGTAACACCATGGTGTAGCCAGAGGACAGCTAGCTTCCATTATTCTTTCGGTACATTGACTTCAATACAAAACCTAGGAGGATCACGGTTCTCACCCCCTTTCATAGACTTACACAGTAATTATGACAACTTCAAGAGGACGTCCTCCAACCTATCAGAGCTCTTGCAGCATGAACTGACATGTTGTCCACTCAATCAAAGGATCAGAGAATGAATATAGTACTGAAAGAATAAGCTAAAGCTAGCTCACACTGCAGTGCATAAAAAGTGGTGACAATAGTTGAACAGTTTTGAACAAATTAATTTATTCAAAAATGAAGGAAGCGCAAGAGAGAGAGAGATTACTAGAAATATCATTTTTGTCACCTTTCACTTACTTAGCTAGCTAATGCTTAAGCCTACTCAAACACCCAGCTCAAACAGAGGATGATATGTTAGCTAGCTGACTTTGACTATCCAACACTGGAACTCTTCCAAGTCAAGTTAAGCTTTTGGCTTTACTAATTAATTTCCCCCGGGGCCCGCCGGTGTAACTGCTAAACTAGTTACTGACTGTACTGCATGATTGTAGTGGGTTTGCTAACGCATTAGTTCTATTAGCTATGTTGACTATGATGTTACTTTAGCTAATATGGTGACAATGATGTAGGCTGTGTGTAGCGGTTAGTGGTTGTTACATATCAGACAACTGATGTGTTGTGCATTAAAGTCCACAAGCAAAGGGAAAAAGTGAGAGGAGGAGAGCCGATAGATGCGATAAGCAATACAACAAGTTATTTGTATGTGGCTGCTATGAAAGTGAACTGTATTTACGTGTGATCAGGGGTCTATTCATTCCTCCGATTCAGTTGAAAAACATTTCTTAAACGAAAACGAACTGAACGAAACGGGGATAAACATACCTGAATTTGTCCATTAAAAACTCTTATTTGCAACTGTTGGACTATATGATTACACCCTAGATCAGCTTGATGCAGGCAAAAGTGTGCAATGCGGTATTGAATGTGTCACTGTCTGTCCATGTGTTACTGCCCGTCACCTCAACATTTTCTTTTAACCTGTGTGCACCTACGTTATAAACTTTCATTCTTAGGCCAGCAACCTAATGATGGGTATAGGGAAAATGTTTGTATCATGTAGTAGCCTAAACCTATCAATTTTACATTGAACTGGGTGAATGGAATATTAATGACATCCAATATGCTATAATAGGAATAAGGCCATGCTCATGAAAAAAAGAATCATCCTCCCTCATCTTAAACTGCACCGACCACCACTCATGTGAAAACATGTTTCATATTATTTGGGCAAATGATTGAAAATTAAATACAGAAATATCCCATTTACATAAGTATTTACACCACTGAGTCAATACATGTTAGAATCACCTTTGGCAGTGATTACAGCTGTGAGTATTTCTGGGTAAGTCTCTAAGAGCTTTG
Organism: Oncorhynchus keta; assembly: GCF_023373465.1. Taxonomy (NCBI): domain Eukaryota; kingdom Metazoa; phylum Chordata; class Actinopteri; order Salmoniformes; family Salmonidae; genus Oncorhynchus; species Oncorhynchus keta. Next base: position 28,410,577 of record NC_068437.1, on the reverse strand, counting down.
CACACCTGGATTGTACAATATTTGACCATTATTCTTTTCAAAATTCTTCAAGCTCTGTCAAATTGGTTGTTGATCATTGGCCATAGATGAAGCAGATTTAAGTCATTACTGTAACTCGCCCACTCAGGAACATTCACTGTCTTCTTGGTAAGCAGCTCCAGTGTAGATTTGGCATTGGGATTTCGGTTGTTGTCCTGCTGAAAGGTGAATGAATCTTCCAGCGTCTAGTGAAAAGCAAACTGAACCAGGTTTTCCTCAAGGATTTTGCCTGTGCTTAGCTCCATTCCGTAACTTTTTTTATCCTGAAAAACTCTCCAGTCCTTAATGATTTCAAACATATGAATACCATGATGCAGCCACCACTATGCCTGAAAATATGGATTGGTACTCAGTAATGTGTTGTATTGGATTTGCCTCAAACATAAGGCTTTGTATTCAGAAAAAAAGGTCATTCCTTTCCCACATTTTTTGCAGTTTTTCTTTACTGCCTTGTTGCTAACAGAATGCATGTTTTTGAATATTTTTATTCGGTACACGCTTCCTTTTCACTCTGTCAATTGGGTTAGTATTGTGGAGTAACTACAATGTTATTAAACTCTGTCCCATTGGCTTCATGGTGAAATTCCTATTTCAGCTTTTCATGTTAAATGAACTTGTACATATTTCGAAAAACATACACATTTAATTCAACATCGAAAAACTCTCCCACTTTAGTAGATGCTTTTTCCACTTGGAAGCGCCAGGTTCACTCGACCTTATTCATGGTTTCCACCTGCATAATGGTGAAGGAATTATGAGGGAATTAGGTCAAGGTTAGAATATGGCTTATCTGTAGACACGCCTCCACCACACCTTAATTTCTTAGATCTCCACCTCAACAAATAGCTGGTGAACAGCATGCTATTCTCATTCTTAAGTTCATGGTCAGAATAAGCATAGTGAAAAAAGTGCATAAAAAGGAATGACGATGTATTTACACGTGCTCAATAACTTGGGTCAGAATCGTCTCCTAAGGGGTTTGATAAACAAAATATCCTCATAAAGTGTGCTTTACCGTGTCAAGTAAAGTGACACAAGGTCCCCTTTGGCACCAGGGAGTATGTACCAAGGCAAAGTAGGTAATGACAAAGAAGTACTGTAGAACTTTCCCTTTTCAATAATGTGCCTATACATACAGTATCTTCCCATGTGTGACTACAAGAGACACCGCCCAGGATTTATCTGTAGTCAGATGATGTGTTTTATAAAAGTCAAGAACCATATCTTGTCCTGGTCAACCATTAACACAAAACGTCATATAGTACCCTCCATGTGCCTCTCTGTCTAACCATTAACAGTAAAATGGCCAATATAGAGTGAACTCTCGACTTGAACCACTGTTATGTCTGCGGGGAGGCTAAATACATTTGATTCTATTACAGTGAAATTCAAATGGATTTAATTGTAATTTTTGGTCAATGTTCTACATAAAATACTCTGCAATGTCAAAGTGGAAAATATATTTAAAATGATTTTAAGATCAATAAAAAACAGAATACTAATATAGGTTGATTAGATAAGTATTCTCCTCCTGAGTCGAGGTATTGTGGATCATGATATTCACTGTGTTATTGGTAAGAAACTCCCATGTAGATTTGGCCTTGTGTTGTAGGTTATTGTCCTGCTGAAAGTTGAATTCCTCTCCCAGTGTCTGTTGTAAAGCAAACTGAAGCAAGTTTTAATCTAGGATTTGACCTGTGTTTAGCTCATTCCGTTTCTTTTCATGCTAAAAAAAACTCACCTTTCTTTGCCTATGTCAAGCATACCTAAACGATGAGGCAGCCGCCACTATGCTTGAAAATAAGGAGCTAGTTACTCAGGAATGTGTTGTATTGGATTAGCCCCAAACATAAGGCTTTGCATTTAGGCCAAAAAAGTGTATTCCTTTGCTGTCTTCTTTTGCAGTATTACTCTACCGCCTTGTTGCATACAAGATGCATGTTTTGCAATATTTGTATTCTGTACATTTTATTCTTATTTTTACTTTGTCATCTAGGCTATTATTGTGGAGTCACTACAATGCTGTCGATCCATCCTCAGTTTTCTCCCATCACAGCATTTGAACTCTGCAGCTGTTTTAAATCTCCAATGGCCTCATGGTGACATCCCTGAGCAGTTTCCATCCTGTCCTGCAGCTCAGTTCAGAAAGACGACTGCATCTTTGATATGTCTGGGTGGTTTAATACATCACCCACAGCATAATTGGGACCCGTCAGGAAACTAGGCATTTGTTGCGCATCACTACTTCACAGGAGAGGCATTTGAACGTAACACTTTTTTATTTATTATCAAAATGTGTTTTTTTGCAGATATGCCTTCTGGAACATGTGGACTTGCATGTGCCTTAATAACAAACTTCTATGCCTTCTCTAAATATGTAAATATGAGCCTAGTTGGTTTCAAATAAAATCAAATTTTATTTGTCACGTGCGCCGAATACAACAGTTGTAGACCTTACAGTGAAATGCTTTCTTACAGGCTCTAACCAATAGTGCAAAAAAGGTACATACAGACACTGGTTAGTCAGGCTGATTGAGGTAGTATGTACATGTAGGTATGGTTAAAGTGACTATGCATATATGATGAACAGAGAGTAGCAGTAGAGTAAAAGAGGGGGTGGCGAGTGACGGGACACAATGCAGATACCCCGGTTAGCCAATGTGCGGGAGCACTGGTTGGTTGGCCCAATTGAGGTAGTATGTACATGAATGTATAGTTAAAGTGACTATGCATATATGATAAACAGAGAGTAGCAGCAGCGTAAAAGCCACAAGAAAAGACAGGAACCTTCCCGCTAGCCATGATTGGCTGAGATAATGAATGGGCTGGACATGCCGAGAGATTAGTTCGGATTGGTCTGCCATGTAGCACACTTCAATAACATGAGCTGCTCAGTATGTGTAGGTAATCCTTTCTGACGCTGCTTTTTTGAAAGATATCACATAGTAGAATTGCAAATGAGTTGCTCTCCACTTTCTGGAGCACAGAATTTTTAAATCAGTGGAATGCTTGGTGGAATTAGAGTATGATAGCTAAGGAGATGGAGAAAATTATTGCGTTTGATTGCAAATAAGCAGAGGTAGTCGAAAAGAGAACACATAGAAGTCAAACTAAGGGCAGCCGTGACAGATTGGGAGAAGCGTCCATTCATGTATACAGGTAAGATAGTCTAGCTCGCTACATTTTCAGATATAATGCGTTTCTAATTTTGTCCGAAATGTGTTTGAATTTCAAGTTAAATGGACTGTTAGCTAGCTAACTAACGTTACGTGTATGGTCTGTGTAGTAATATTATTTGTATCGCAGAGCCATTTGCATTGCTAGTTATAGCCTAATGTTAACTAGCTAGCTAACATTGAAACTGGTTGGTTAGCTCCATGCAGATTCATGCAGGGTAGTAATGTTATGAGTTGGGATTATGGTTCATTGTTTAGTTAGCTAGCTACAGTGTCCAAGTTAAGAAATTCTCCGGTAGAATGCCCTGCTTTTATTTTGTCACACTCACAACCATAGACTATTTTCTGTAATTTGCTCACCATTAAGTTGTAAATAATGATATTGTTGTGAGTTTATTTTCCTGTAATAAGGAAGACAAAAGAGCTAAAGAAAAGACGTTGTCAGCTATATGATATGGTCAACTAAATTTATTTTTAAACGGGTGGGTTTATTGTCTTTTAAAATACACTAGTTATGCTATTTAGGGCCACCAGGCTACTGATGTCACAAAGCCTGTAGCTTTTTTGTTTATACTTTTTCACAACGACAAGTTTGATGTCGGACAACAATAGACTGTTCATGATGTCACTGCGACATTGGTTGATAGACATAGTATAAACCAGCCTTTAGTCTTGAAATTTTGGGTTGTTTAGTACATGGCCTCACATGTCCCTTATCGAGATGGGTGGCGCTAAGGCTTAAGAGGGTGTGAACGATGCTGAATGAGTGTAGACAAAGAAGAGCTCTCCAGTAGGTTTACCAAAACATTCAAGGCCCATTTTCTCAAAAGTGAGGTAACAAGTTTATCAACTTTCCAAGCAAAATTACTTTTTCATTGTTCCTCAACTGTATTGTATGATATACCATTTTCTATCTCTGAGTCTCTACTTTTATCCAATGTAAAAAAACACAATTTCAAATTTTTGCTAGATAAGCCCGAATCGAAGCCGGTCGGTCACAATTATTAACTTAACCATGCTTAAATAAATATTAAATGTCTGATTTGTTATTTTTACCCAGCTACAATCACTGCCCTTCTTTATAAGGCTTTCAAAAAGTTCCCTGGTCTTTGTAGTTGAATCGTTGCATGAAAATCAATATTAGACTGAGGGACCTTACAAATGTTGGTAACCCTTCATTTTACAGTCTGGTAATTACTAGATAAATACCTCGCAACAAAAAGTAAATACATAGTAACTATTTAGTCCCAAACATACTTAGTAGGAACCAAAAATGTACAAACTACTTACGAAATACAAAGGTACAAAATGTAATTATATAGTAGTCCACTTTATTCCAAAATAAATGTATTAAGCACCTTATAAGTACAAGGTACTTATTATGTAAATACCTAGAAACAACATCTGATATATATATATTTTTTACCATGTACTCACCACATAAATACCTTCAAGTCAATCATCCTGACGTTGGTATTCTCTCACAATGTTTATATGTGCTTTGCATTTAGTTACCATGTACAGTGCATTTGGAAAGTGTTTAGACCCCTTCACTTTTCCACATGTTACAGTACATCCTTATACTAGAATGTATTAAATAGTTTAAATCTACACACAATACCCCATAATGACATAGATAGCAAAAATAGGTTTAAAGAAATGTTTACACATTTTTTTTAAATATCACATTTACATAAGTATTCGGGCCCTTTACTTGGTACTTTGTTGAAGCACCTTTGGCAGCAATTACAGCCTCGAGTATTATTGGGTATGACGCTACAAGCTAGGCAAACCTACAGTATATTTGGGGAGTTTCTCCCATTCTTCTCTGCAAATCCTCTCAAGCTCTGTCAGGTTGGATGGGGAGCGTCGCTGCACTGCTATTTTCAGGTCTCTACAGAGATGTTGGATCGGGTTCAAGTCCGAGACTTGTCACGAAGACCCTCCTGCTTTGTCTTGGCTGTGTGCTTAGGGTCGTTTGTCCTATTGGAAGGTGAAACTCCACCCCAGTCTGAGGTCCTGGGCACGCTGGAGCAGGTTTTCATCAAAGATCTCTCTGTACTTTGCTCCGTTCATCTTTCCCTGACTAGTCTCCCAGACCCTGCTGCGGGAAATAATCCCCACAGCATGATGCTGCCAACACCATGCTTTACCGTAGGGGATGGTTTCATCAGACCAGAGAATCTGTGCCTTTTGGCAAACTCCAAACAGGCTGTCTTGTGCTTTTTACTGAGGAGTGGCTTCTGTCTGGCCACTGTACCATAAAGGCTTCATTGGTGGAGAGCTGCAAAGATGGTTGTCCTTCTGGAAATTTCTCCCATCTCCACAGAGGAGCTCTGGAGCTCTGTCAGAGTGACCATCGGGTTCTTGGTCACCTCCCTGACAAAGGCCCTTCTCCACCGATTGCTCAGTTTGGCCGGGCGGCCAGCTCTAGGAAGAGTCTTGGTGCTTCCAGACTTCTTCCATTTAAGAATGATGGAGTCCACTGTGTTCTTGGGGATCTTCAATGCTGCAGAAAGGTTTTGATACCCTTCGCCAGATCTGTGCCTCGACACAATCCTTTCTTGGGAGCTCTACGGACAATTCCTTCGACCACATGGCTGGGTATTTGCTCTGACATGCACTGTCAACTGTGGGACCTTATATAGACAGGTGTGTGCCTTTCCAAATCATGTCCAATCAATTTAATTTACCACAGGTGAAATCCACTCAAGTGGTAGAAACATCTCAAGGATGATTAATATAAACAGGATGAACCTGAGCTCATTATGGGATATTGTGTGTAGATTAATGGGGGGGGGGGGGAATGATTTAGTCCCTTGTAACATAACAAAATGTGGAAAAAGTCTAGGGGTCTGAATACTTTCCGAATGCACAGTATGTTTGTATTAAAAGGGCTGTAAAATTAGGTGATGTCTGTTTCCAGGTAGATACAATGTAGTTACTTGTAAAATACTACCACATTGGATGACTCCATCTGATAAAGACGACAGAAAATCTGTCCGTGATCTTACCCTGTTGTCTCATGGTACACCTTCACACATACAGGGTAGGTTAAAAGTAGACAGGCTGTAAAATGAAGCTGTTGCTAATACATGTAAATACCAGATACTTGTAAGTCAACACTCTATGGTTTAGTCTAATTATTGTGTAGACATAATGTACCAAGTCATTTTCCTTACATGATACTACTTTAACACTTACAGGGAAGGTACATTTTACATTGACAATTTAGTCACTTAGCAGACAATCCTATCCAGAGTGACTTACAATTAGTGCATTCATCTTAAGATAGCTAAGTGAGACTACACATCACAATCTTATCAAGTACAGTTTCCCTCAATGTATTTATCAGCTAAGTCAGTGCTCATGGGAAAAGAGAAGCGCTGTGAGAGTAATATAAGATACTCTTTAAAGAGGTAGGGTTTCAGATGTTTTTAAATATGGGCAGGGACTCCACTGTCTTGACTAGAGTGAAGCTTGTTTCACCATTGGGGTGCCAGGACAGAGAACAGCTTATTTTTTCACTGCAACTCCTCAACTGGCTTGGGAGATTCTAAGGTCGAGTCATGCGTCCTCCGAAACATGACCTGCCAAACCAAGCTCCTTAACACCCACCCGCTTAAGCCAGCTGCACCAATGTGCCAGAGGAAACACCGTTCAACTGACAACCATATTCAGCCTGCAGGCGCCCAGCCCGCCAGAAGGAGTCGCTAGAGCGCGATGAGTCAAGTAAAGCCCCCCCGGCCAAACCCTCCCCTTACCCAGACAACGATGGGTCAATTGTACGCCGCCTTATGGGACTACCAATCACAGCCGGTTGAAACACAGCTTGGGATCAAACCTGGGTCTGTATTGACATTTCAACCACTGCGATGCAGTGCCTTAGACCGCTGCGTCACTCAGGAGGCCAGACAGAGAACAGATTTGACTGGGCTGAGCGGGATCTGAACTCCTGTAGGGGTGGGGAGGCCAAGAGACCAGAGGTGCCGGAAAGGAGTGCTCAGTTTGGGCTGTAGGGTTTGAGCATAGCCTGAAGGTATAGAGGGGCAGTTCCCCTTGCTGCTCCGCAGGCAAGCACCAGAGTATTGAAGATGATACGAGCTTCAACTGGAAGCTAGTGGAGTATACAGAGACGTGAGGTTGGTATGGGAGAATGTAGGAAAGTTGAACGTCAGGCGGGCTGCGGCATTCTGTATAAGTTCATTGGGTTTGATGGCACAAGCGGGGAGCCCAGCCAACAGAGACTTGCAGTAGTCTAGACGGGAGATGACACGTGCATGGATTAGGACCTGCACTGCTTCCTGTTTGAGAAAAGGTTGTACTCTACGGATGTTGAAGAGCATGAACCTACAGGACCGAGTCACTGCTTTGATGTTTGCAGAGAATGACAGGATGTTGTCCAGGAACATACAAAGGTTCTTTGCACTTTCTTTTCAAAACACTTGAGCGTGCTCTCTCTGACCAACTCTATCGTTATCTCTTTCAGATCAGCCAAACTATTCAGGGTTCAAGCCAAGGGTTCAAGGTGGCTTACTCAACTGACACCACTCTTCTCTGTGTCACAGAAGCTCCAGAAGGAGGTCCAGATGGAACTGGCCTGTCGGGGCGACATGTTCAGTGTCCAAGGAGAGGTTGTCGTCTCGACATGCTAGTTCCGTCTGGACCTCCTCGCGCAGTCCTCTTCTGAATAGCGTACGGAGCACCGGCTCATTCCATCCACTGGAGGCTGCTACTGTCCGTAAGGTGAGCGTGTACTTGGCAGCCGTAGTTGGAGTAGGCGCTCACCCCCCTCTCTGCCCTCCGGTGGATGATTGAAGATACCTCTGAACAAAGCTATGAACCCCTCATACAAAGCCAGCTTCTCCTCTCTTCTCTCCCAGACGGCCATAGCCCACTCTAACACCCGCCCAGTCAGCAGAGAAATAACCATGGCAACCTTGGACTTCTTGGTGGTGGGGCTCCCATCTGGTGAGCAAAATAGAGGGAGCACTGGAGTAGGAAGCCACGGCATTTAGATGAGGTTCCGTCATATTTGTCCGGGAGGGACAAACGGGCATCGCTAATCTGGGCGGACTGCTGAATGGACTGGTGTGCTGGCTCGCTGAGTCGACTGGTTGTAGAGTATCCTCTGCTAGTTGAAGGCAATGCCGCTCGGGTATGTTTGAGATGTTGAAGAACCAAGGACCTCATCCACAGCCATCCCCAGTTGCGCCAGCTGGTCGTGGTGTTGATGAAGTAGGTTAACCTGTTCGTGGACCGTCTGGGAGATGTCCTGATTCCCTGCTTCTTCCATTTGTTGAGGCAGTACTCTATAACGGAGATGCTGGGACTTGAGAACAGGTGCAGGTGGTGAGTTTAATAAAGCAATAAACATGGAACAATACAAAACAAGAGTAGCGTCTGGACAGGAAACAAATAACCCATACTGCCTGAACGAAGGGAGTGACAGATATAGGGGAGGTAAGAGCGGGAGCAGACGTGACACTGCCCTTCTTTATGAGGCTTCGAAAAGCTCTCTGGTCTTTGTAGTTGAATCTGTACTTGAAATGCAATACTTGACTTAGGGACCTTACATATGTTGGCATGGGTGACAGAGGAAGAGGGTATTTGTCACATCTCCATCTCCGGCCTCTAGGTCACCAGGCTGCTCGTTTATGGCGCACACCTGTCACCAGCGTTACGCGCATTTGCGCATAATGACACTCACATGGACTCCATCACCTCCTTGATTACCTGCCCTTTATATGTCACTCCCTTTGGTTTCTTCCCGTCGTCATTGTTTCTCTTCCTGTTTCATGTCGGTGAGCTGTTTGTGTTTCTTGTTTTGTTAATTGATTAATTAAATGTATTCACTCCCTGAACTTGCTTCCCGACTCTCTGCGTACATCGTTACAGTAGTCCTTAAAAATCATATCTATCCATATTATTTTACACAGTGAGTCCATGTAACTTATTATGTGAAAAAAAAATGAAATTCAACATTTTGTCTTTCCTTAACAAAGGGGGTGCATACTTACAGTACCAGTCAAACGTTTGGACAAACCTACTCATTCCAGGGTTTTTCTTTATTTTTACTATTTTCTACATTGTAGAAAATTATGAAATAACACATATCGAATCATGCAGTAACCAAAAAGGTGTTAACCAGATCCAAAAAAAGGTATATTTGAGATTCTTCAAAGTAGCCACCCTTTGCCTTGATGACATCTTTGCACGCTCTTGGCATTCTCTCAACCAGTTTCATGAGGTAGTCACCTGGAATGCATTTCATTTAACAGGTGTGCCTTGTTAAAAATTAATTTGTGGAATTTCTTTCCTTTGTAATGCATTTGAGCCAATCAGTTGTGTTGTGACAAGGTAGGGATGGTACACAGAACATAGCCCTATTTGGTAAAAGACCACGTCTATATTATGGCAAAAACAGCTCAAATAAGCAAAGGGAAATGACAGTCCATCATTACTTTAAGACACGAAGGTCAGTCAATCCAGAAAATGTCAAGAACTTTCTTCAAGGTCAGTCGCAAAAACCATCAAGCTCTATGATGAAACTGGCTCTCATGAGGAACACTACAGGAAAGGAAGACCCAGAGTTACCTCTGCTTCAGAGGATAGGTTCATTCGAGTTACCAGCCTCAAATTTCAGCCCAAATAAATGCTTCACAGATTTCAAGTAACATTAATTGATCAGAAGAGACTGCGTGAATCAGGCTTTCATGGTCGAATTGCTACAAAGAAACCACTACTAAAGGACACCAGCAAGAAAATACTTTTTTGGGCCAAGAAACACGAGCAATGGACATTAGACCAGTGGAAATCTGTCTTTCGGTCTGATGAGTCCAAATTTGAGATCTTTGGTTCCAACCGCTGTGTCTTTGAGAGACGCAGAGTAGGTGAACGGATAATCTCTGCATGTGTGGTTCCCACCATGAATCATGGAGGAGGAGGTGTGATGGTGTGGGGGTGCTTTGCTGGTGACACTGTCTGTGATTTATTTAGAATTCAAGGCACACTTAACCAGCATGGCTACCACAGCATTCTGCAGCGATACACCATCCCATCTGGTTTGCGCTTTAGTGGGACTGTCATTTGTTTTTCAACAGGACAATGACCCAACATACCTCCAGGCTGTGTAAGGAATATTTAACCAAGGAGAGTGATGGATCAGATGACCTGGCCTCCACAATCACCCAACCTCAACCCAATTGAGATGGCTTGGGATGAGATGGACAGCAGAGTGATGGAAAAGCAGCCAACAAGTGCTCAGCATATGTAGGAACTCCTTCAAGACTGTTGGAAAAGCATTCCAGGTGAAGCTGGTTGAGAGAATGCCAAGAGTGTGCAAAGCTGTCATCAAAGCAAAGGGTGGCTACTTTGAAGAATCTCAAATATAAAATGTATTTTGATTTGTTTAACACTTTTTGTGGTTACTACATGATTCCATGTGTTATTTCATAGTTTTGATGTCTTTGCTATTATTCTACCAAGTAGAAAATAGTAAAAATGGATGATAAAGGGGTATATTGACATAATGGAAGGTAGGGGGGTTAAGAACGAGTGGGCTAGGGTTAGGAATGAGGGGGCTGCTACAGGTGAGTGTGAGGGGGGACTGAGGGATTAGGGGGAGGTATGGAGGGGGGTCAGAGGTGAGGACAGAATATACCCTAGAGTAGAAACACCTGCCACTACAAGTCTGTGACCTCAACCTTTTAAACTGTCATATCTTTCATCACACACTTTAACGTTTATGACTGGGCATGACTCAGCAGAAAACACATCACTCGTCTCTGTCACCAGTTGACTCAGCACTCCCAGCCAGTGACACACATAATGACTGAGTACAAGTTTATATTTTATCTGAACTATGCATTACAACAGGTGACCATCATGAAACAAGTCTGAAGTCATTATGATACAAGGTCACCATAGGATTAAACCATTTTGTTCTGAGCTTACAATAAATGAGAGTAGGAGAATGTCAGTTAAAATGGGACTGGGTACGAGGCCATTTATTGCACAAATAAAACATCATAACAACATAAATATACAAGGGAAATGTTATCCTGTGATTTTAATGCCTACCAAAGAACATCTACATGCTAAAGTACAGTACATTTAGTCCTTGAGTGCTTTTTCGTCTTTAGTCTATACACATGTCAAATGACTGAATAAAAATGATACTTCTGATTTGAATTAATTTTGTTCAAAGGGTGATACTATATAACCTGATAAAAAACAAACACTGAATGTGTACAAATGATAGCTTGCTATGGTTACTAGCTATATTGCTTGCTATATTGTACACAATCACTGACAGTTGCTCTAGCTATCTACTGGAAAGAGTGAAATCCCCAACACCATAAGGAAGCGCTTCATAAACCATATTCCATTAATCAAATCAATCAATCAAACGATGGTCATTGTCATGTCATGTTGTTCTCTGGCCCATCTGGCTCTACAACTCATCAAAATAATCACCTCATTCTCTCTTCTTACTGAAATAGCATTGTACTAAAAAATGAATATATCATTGAAGATTCTTCTAAATAACACTAACAAAAATGGTGCTACAGAAATCACATTCAAACGCATGTTTTGAGGTCCAGGAAAATTCTGAATTGCAAATGGTGTCTTCTGACATACCACTTAACGTAGTAGCATTTTATGTAGAATACCAGGTGAACTCTGTGATTAAAGGTGTTATTCCAGTCTCTTCAGTGGTGAGGTGGGAACAGTATCTTCCAGTAGTGGATCAATAGGCTAACGTTGCGCAATAATTTGGGGCATGTAGCCTATTTGAATCATTATGGAAGTCAGACCACACATAGCAGGTTAACCCTGGAGCCTGGCGCACAGTTCACAATGACTGGACCAGTTCAATTATTAGTAAGGATTATGGTTGATTTATCGGACTAGCCTATTGTTCAACCCCTATTGCACACTTTTTTCACCTTCCAATATTTTATGGATTGAATTTGAATATGGCAACTTTCAGGATGAATCAAAGCACTGTATTTTTGATTCATTTCTGTTGTGTTATTGACTGCATGTTTGTTTATTCCATGTGTAACTCTGGGTTGTTGTTTGTGTCGCACTGCTTTGCTTTATCTTGGCCAGGTCGCAGTTGTAAATGAGAACTTGTTCTCAACTGGCCTATCTGGTTAAATAAAGGTTCAATAAAAATATATATATTATATTTTGTGCGGAAAGGCTCACCAAACCAGTTCATGTCATACATACCTTCCTAACCCTAATATTTGCCTAAATAATCTACCAGAATATTTTTTAACCAGTTGGTGCTGAAACTGTAACAAATATGCATATATTTAGATGGCTTCCTTCCATTGATCTCTAATACTCTGAAGCTTTTCTCTCTATGTATTCTAGTGAGTCTGTCGACCAAATTCGAATTAAAGGTACACCGTATTTAAAGGGATGGTTTAAGTTGAATGTACAGAAAACTTTATTGAATGAAAACTCGATGAGAAAGTTTGTTAGCCAGCAAGTGGGAGGATTTTCAGCTGTTCTAGGAAATGTAGAACAAAGCCCGTTACACGCCTGCATAAGGAAAGTCTGAATACCAACTACTGAGAAGTGCATAGGAAAGACGTGTGTAGGATAGGCATACATTTCCTGAGTCTGAATCGACCCCTACGTCCATAGTACACCATTGTCTTGGTTCCGGACAACCATCCCAGTGGGAGTAGTAGAATGAAGTTATCCCAAGATGCTGATCTGAGGTCAGTGTTACATTGCTTCCCTCAGTGGTAAAGGTTAGTATTTGAGGAGGGTAAACTGTTTCTGTGCCAGAGGTAGAATTCCACCCGCAGCATAGCAGCTTCTCTAGAGTCAGGAGTTAGAGGTTAAGGGTCCAAGCGGCCCCCTCAGTGATTCGTCAAAGAAGGGCAGAGGGGCGTCTTGGCTGAGAAGGGGAATCCTCTCTCCGAGCACAGCGTCTCTGAAGTTCGGTCGTCTCCAGGCATAGACCACACTGTTCAGACAGCCCTGCAGAGACAACGTCATCGCCTGCAGAGACACCAGGATGGAAATGGAAGGGGGCACCTAGTCAGTTGCACAACTGAATGCATTCAACTGAAATGTGCCTTCCGCATTTAACCCAACCCCTCTGAATCAGGGTGGAGTATAGTGGGTAAGGATAAAGCATTATCGGTGCTTATCTTAGTGTCATTATTCATTTTTACATAGCTAAAGAAGGCTCTCTAGGGGAAAATGGCAATTCATTCTGGGTAATGGTATCTTGGAAGGGGTATGTCTGCAATCATCAGTGAGATAGTTGAAATACTGACCTGTATAACATACAGGGGGAAGAGATTTACTTGAGGTATGTCTGGTATCACAGACAGGACAACCAGAACAAGAGCTGGGGACGGGACAAAATAGATGATATTAGTCCTAAGGTTGGAGTTACAGAGTTATACACATACAGGGTGTGTGTGTGTGTGTGTGTGTGTGTGTGTGTGTGTGTGTGTGTGTGTGTGTGTGTGTGTGTGTGTGTGTGTGTGTGTGTGTGTGTGTGTGTGCATGTATGTGAGCGTGCATGTGTGCGTGCGTGGGGAGATGAATTTGTGTACCTGGGGTCCAGCAGAAGATGATGACCACCATCATGTAGCGAGCAGTGGAGAACATACCCCTCAGCCGTTTCCTGGAACGTGCATCTCCCTCCACAGGAAATAGTCCCTCTTCCTCATACCTGCGATACCAGCTGCCCACCTTGTAGTAAACCACCTGTACAGGTACATCATCATCATCACCTTAGCTCCTAATTTTCATGATCATCATTCTTCATTCTATTGGCTGTAAACTACTGTAAACTAACCCATGTTTATGAGATAACTATGGTGATTATTGTACTGTATGCTAGACTAGTGAAGATTTATGGTACTTACTGTGCAGCACACCAAAACTGGTATCACACTGACGAAGAGGAAGCATTGTATGAAGATATCATGGATATGTTCCTGGAAAACAAAACAAACAAGGTCTCATTCATTATGCTGTCCAATCCCTTTATGAACAGACAGATACAACATGCGTGGAACAAGGTATTTACTCACTATATCTGAGCAGTTGTCCCTCCAGATATGCAGGAAGAGGATACAGCTAAGAGGAACACACAATCACAGAGAGATGTGAGACACTCATAAGAAATGTTTTGCTAGAGTATGTACATTTTCTCTCATTAAAGTGTCATAAGCGTTATGCAAATGCACTAGGACGAACCCTGGCCTGTGCAGCACACAAAGAGACATACACACCTGTTGCAGTATGTGCTAGCTTCAGCGTTGTTTGCCGTCATGTGGCTGGGTGGTACCAGGACTAAAGTCATCACATACACAAAGTACATCACCAATGGTATAAACCTGTAGGGGCATCACACTCACTCAGTCAGGGACATACTGTATGTTGCTTTTAAACCACTACACAGAACAGTTTGGTTAAAAGTAGGGATGTTTCTATTTGAAAATGAAATAATTTGACTCACCACACACAAGCATATACAGGCACAACCCCCATCCTTTGTCGACACTGGGACTGGGGGGAGAGAGGGATACTTGATTTTATAATAAATCAAACAAAGTTGAGGTGTGTGCGCATGCACGTGTAGGAGCCCTTGGTGGATGCTTGGGTCCTCACCTCTTCCTCTCTTGGTCTCTCCCTCCATCCCTCGACTGCATGCTTTGACTCCCAGGCATACACTACCATCAGGAGGAACGACACGAAGTAAAACATCTGGAACAGAGCACGCACGCACGCACGCACGCACACACACACACACACACACACACACACACACACACACACACACACACACACACACACACACACACACACACACACACACACACACACACACACACACAACAAATTATTATAATAGCAAATGGCACACAGTAGTGTCAAGAGCACTTCAGTTAAAAGTCTATAATAGAAAGGACAAGCAGTAAAACTTTGCATCGTCACACTATCTCTAAAAATGACATCGCATAATGTCATGCTCCATGACATAACACAGTGTAGAACAGTTCAGCCAACACAAATTCTGTCTGATTTACACACAAAAAATGCTATTACAATTGGATCACGCTGAAGCAGTCAAAGACAGATTGTATGTATATCTATACCTTATGTATTCCTTAGTCTAGAGGTGCGCACACAAGCTTTTTTATAAATTCGTCATCAAAGCTATAGAGTGTATTTGAGGGAATAAGGACAACATTAAACTGTTTAACAAACTCTTTTGCATTTACAGAATGTTCATTCTAAGATTAGGATCATTATAGTGCATTATCCCTACATATAGTATAAAAGCCACAGAAGACTGGCTCACCAGTGACAGAGGCAGTAGTTTTTCACAGATTAACACACTGGGGGTGAAGGTGTGTGTTTCATTCATTGTGCTGGTGAACATCAGGGTGACTGCTGCCAACAGATCAGCTAGAGCCAGCTGGACCAGGGGATTCACCTAAAGAGACAAAGGCATTTGTGTGTTTGCAAAACTATGAGAACGTGACAATAACATTGTACATCTCTAGCCATAGAATATCTATCTGTCTAATGTGCTTGACGCAGGTGGGAATAAACTTGATATAATTCATAGCCTTGGTATTACAGCTTCAGTACGCCACAGGATGTTTTTGTGCTGGTCAACGGCAGTCAAGTCAGGAGTGAACCACAGGCTATATCTGTTCTTAGTTCTACATTTTTTGAACGAGGCATGCTTATAATAATAATAATAATAATATATGCCATTTAGCAGACGCTTTTATCCAAAGCGACTTACAGTCATGTGTGCATACATTCTATGATTGATTTAATTAAAAAATCAATGTCTTCCAAATCAAGGTTTCACAATTAATGGCACCCTTAAATATTACTGTAAATAAAATCTACCAAAATTAAACCAGGAATTAAATTCCACTTATTTAAGTTATCTAAGTGTTAAGGAACTATTTTGAGCCATTATATCACTTCCTTTTTCACTAGTGTATAAAAATGAGGTAACACACATGCAATATCCTTTGTCATTCAACACCATGAAGAAAACAAAAGAACTGGCAGTTCAAAAGAGACAGATGGTCATAGACCTTCAGAAATCTGGTAATGGCTACAAGAAGATCCACAAATGATTGAATATACCACTGAGTACTGTCAGGGCAATTATTTAAAAAAATCAAAAGATATGGAACAGTTGAAAACCACACGGGTAGAGGACGCAAATGCATTTTGCCCCCCAGGATAGGGAGGAGGATCGTGAGAGAAGCAACAAAAACCCAGAATCACTGTGAAAGAATTGCAGGCCTTGGTGGCATCTTGAGGTCTCCAGGTTTAAAAAAAGCACCATCAGCCACCTCCACAACCACAGGCTCTTTAGAAGGGTTGCCAGATGAAAGCCCTTAATGACCCCAAGACACAGACGCAAACGCTTGGAGTTTGCCAAATGTCATTTAAATTATGATTGGAAGGTGCTCTGGTCAGATGAGACCAAAATTTTACGTTTAGGTCAGATACAGCATCAGCATGTTTGGCGTCAAAACAGAGATGCATACAAGGAGAGGCACCTCATACCCATGGTGAAATATGGTGGTGGGTCAGTGATGTTTTTGGGCTGTTTTAATTCCAGAGGTCCAGAGGCACTAGTTACGATTGATGGCATAATGAATTCCACCAAGTACCAGGTAATTATGGCTGACAATCTGGTTGCCTCTGCCAGAAGGCTGGGACTTGGCCGTATGTGGACTTTCCAACAATACAATGACCCAAAACATGCCTCAAGATCCACACAGAAATGGTTCTGTAACAACAAAATCAATGTTCTGCCATGGCCATCTCAGTGGCTGGACCTCAATCCAATGGAAAACCTGTGGGCTGAGTTGAAGAGGGCAGTTGATAAGCGCAAACCCAAGAATGTGAAGGATATTGAAAGGATCTGCATAGAGGAATGGTCCAAAATCCCTCCAAATGTGTGTCACGCCCTGGTCGAAGTATTTTGTGTTTATCTTCATGTATTGGGTCAGGCCAGGGTGTGGCATGGGTTTTTGTATGTGGGGTGATCTAGCAAGGTCTATGGCTGTCTGGAGTGGTTCTCAATCAGAGGCAGGTGTTTATCATTGTCTCTGATTGGGAACCATATTTAGGCAGCCATATTCTTTGAGTTTGTCGTGGGTGATTGTCCTTAGTGTCCTTGTTCCTGTCTATGTGTTAGTGTACACAAGTATAGGCTGTTTCAGTATAGCTGCAGTGGTAGAGGCTGCACTACCCGGAGAAATGGACATGGGAGGACGAACTGGACGGTAAAGGACCCTGGGCTCAGCCTGGAGAATATCGCCGCCCCAAGGAAGAACTGGAGGCGGCGAAAGCTGAGAGGCGCAGGTATGAGGAGGCAGCACGGCGTAGCGGATGGAAGCCCGAGAGTCAGTCAGCCCCAAAAATGTATTGGGGGGGAGGCTACAGGGAGTAGGGCTACGCTAGGTAGGAGACCTACGCTAACTTCCTGTGGTTACCGGGGGGCTAGAGAGACCGGGCAGGCACCGTGTTATGCAGTGGTGCGCACGGTGTCCCCAGTGCGGGTGCATAGCCTGGTGCGGTATATTCCAGCTCGATCGAGCGTCGAGCCAAATGCCATGAAGCCGGCTCTACGCATCTGGTCCCCAGTGCGTCTCCTTGGGCCGGCTTACATGGCACCAGCCTTGCGCTCGGTGTCTCCGGTTCACCTGCATAGCCCAGTGCGGGCTATTCCACCTCGCCACACTGGCAGGGCGACCGAGAGTATTCAACCAGGTAAGGTTGGGCAGGCTCGGTGCTCAAGAGCTCCAGTGCGCCTGCACGGTCCGGTCTATCCAGTACCACCTCCACACCCCAGCCCTCCGGTAGCAGCTCCCCGCACCAGGCTTCCTGTGCGTGTCCTCGGTTCAGTACCACCAGTGCCAGCACCACGCATCAGGCCTACAGTGCGCCTCGCCTCTCCTGCGCTGTCGGAGCCTCCCGCCTCTCCAGCGCTGTCGGAGTCTTTCTCCTCTCCTGCGTTGCCGGAGTCTCCCGTCTGTTCAGCGCAGCCAGAGCTGCCAGCCTGCATGGAGCAGCCAGAGCTGCCAGTCTGCATGGAGCAGTCAGAGCTGTCAGTCTGCATGGAGCAGTCAGAGCTGTCAGGCTGCATGGAGCAGTCAGAGCTGTCAGTCTGCATGGAGCAGTCAGAGATGTCAGTTTGCATGAAGCAGCCAGAGATGTCAGTCTGCATGAAGCAGCCAGAGCTGTCAGTCTGCAAGGAGCTGCCAGAGCTGTCAGTCTGCAAGGAGCTGCCAGTCTGCAAGGAGCTGCCAGTCTGCAAGGAGCTGCCAGTCTGCAAGGAGCTGCCAGTCTGAAAGGAGCTGTCAGTCTGTAAGGAGCTGTCAGTCTGTAAGGAGCTGTCAGTCTGCAAGGAGCTGCCAGTCTGCACGGAGCCGCCAGAGCTGCTAGTCTGTAAGAAGCCGCCAGAGCTGTCAGCCTACATGGAGCAGCCAGAGCCGCCAGTCAGCATGGAGCAGCCAGATCTTTCAGTCTGCCAGGATCCGCCAGTCAACCAGACTCTTCCAGATCTGCCAGTCAACCAGACTCTTCCAGATCTGCCAGTCAACCAGACTCTTCCAGATCTGCCAGTTAACCAGACTCTTCCAGATCTGCCAGTCAACCAGACTCTTCCAGATCTGCCAGTCAACCAGACTCTTCCAGATCTGCCAGTCAACCAGACTCTTCCAGATCCGCCAGTCAACCAGACTCTTCCAGATCCGCCAGTCAGCCGGGATCTGCCAGAACTGCCAGTCGGCCAGGATCTGGTAGATCTATCTACCTGCCTGAGCTTCCTCTCACTCCTGAGCTTCCTCTCACTCCTGAGCTTCCTCTCACTCCCGAGCTTTCTCTCACTCCCAAGCTTTCTCTCACTCCCGAGCTTTCCCTCAGTCCCGAACTGCCTCAGTCCCGATCTGCTCCTCAGTCCAGTGGGGGTCGGCGGCGAGGGTGGACTATCCAGGGACGCGAGGAGAGGGGACTAAGACATTGACTGAGTGGGGTTCACGTTCCGCGCCGGAGCCGCCACCATGGACAGACGCCCACCCGGACCCTCCCTATTGTTTTGAGGTGCGTTCGGGAGTCCGCACCTTAGGGGGTTCTGTCACGCCCTGGTCGGAGTATTTTGTCCTTCTGTAGCTCAGTTGGTAGAGCATGGCGCTTGTAACGCCAGGGTAGTGGGTTCGATTCCCGGGACCACCCATACGTAGAATGTATGCACACATGACTGTAAGTCGCTTTGGATAAAAGCGTCTGCTAAATGGCATATATTATTATTATATTATTATTTATATATTATTTAGGTGTTTATCGTTGTCTCTGATTGGGAACCATATTTAGGCAGCCATATTCTTTGAGTTTGTCGTGGGTGATTATCCTTAGTGTCCTTGTTCCTGTCTATGTGTTAGTGCACACACGTATAGGCTGTTTCGGTTTTCGTTACGTTTATTGTTTTTTGTAGTGTTTGTATTTAGATTCGTGTTACGTTTGTTTATTAAAACATGGATCGCAATCTACACGCTGCATTTTGGTCCGACTCTCCTTCACACCTAGAAAACCGTTACAATGTGTTCCTTAACCTTGTCAAACATTACAGGAAAAGACTCCATGCTGTTATCCTTGCTACTTAATATAATGTTTACATACCCTACATTACTCATCTCATATGTATATGTATATACTGTACTCTATCATCTACTGCATCTTTATGTAATACATGTATCACTAGCCACTTTAAACTATGCCATTTTGTTTACATACCCTACACTACTCATCTCATATGTATATACTGTACTCGATACCATCTACTGCATCTTGCCTATGCCGTTCTGTACCATCACTCATTCATATAACTTTATGTACATACTCTTCATCCCTTTACACTTGTGTGTGTATAAGGTATTAGTTTTGGAATTGTTAGGTTAGATTACTCGTTGGTTATTACTGCATTGTCGGAACAAGAAGCACAAGCATTTCGCTACACTCGCATTAACATCTGCTAACCATGTGTATGTGACAAATACATTTGATTTGATTTGAGATGGTTGCACTAAGTACTAAATGAGGAGTGCCAATAATTATGAAACCTTGATTTTGGTGAAATGTATTTTGTATTAAATAATTGTATGATTTGGTGGTTTCCATTGGCACATTAATAAAGTACAGTATTTCTCACATGTTGGTATTTTGAGTTTATCCCTATAATTAATATTGTCAATATTTTCTTAAGTATTGTTTGTGCATTGCCAATCAGGGGTGCCAGTAATTTTGGAGCCAACTGTATATATTCTTAATCCATTTCTTACTTAGATTTACGTGTATTTTGGGAATATGTTGTGAAAATGTTAGATATCACTTGTTAGATATTACTGCACTTTCGGGGCGAGAAGCACAGTCATTTCATTACACTCGCAATAATATCTGCCTAACACATGTATGTGACCAATAAAATTAGTTTTGAATCTTTCTCCATCCCCTGTGAACTCACTAGAACGGCCTCTACAAATTTTTCTAGAGTAGATAGAGCAGTCCTATAGCTCTGACTCAATGAAGAAGTATAGGCACAGGCAGACAGCCAGGGAGTAGCCTGGGCCATGTTCAGTAGGCCACAACGATTCGGAAGATAATGATTATGTTATGTAGAACAGACATGCCTCTATCTGACAAGGAGAGTAAGGAATAATGTCAGCTCTCAATTCATGACTATTCTACAGATGTAGGATCTTAATTTGAGCCTGTTTGCTACAGCAGAATATTAATCCTGCAGCAACAGAAAATTAAAATGATGTGCCTTATAATTCATGGAGATTTTTGTCAAGGTTGATACATTTTTTGTAAGTGAACATCAAGCCTGAAATGTCAAAGTGGAAATTACAAACTTCAGAAGCGTTTTTAAACCTCAAATACACTACAAGTTCCATATTCCCTGGATTGTAGGAAAGTTCTCCTGCAACTGGGTGATCAAATTAAGATCATACATCTGTATCTGTAATGTTTATGTAGTTACATCCTAATGAGAGTGACCCTGGTAAACACATACTGTATTTTGCTAAGAGACAGCCTTGGAAATAATTATATCAAACTCACAATCACAGAAAGGTACAGGCACGCACGCACACACACAGTCAAAGATACTCTTCCTCTCATCCACCCACCTGTTCTTGTAGGTGGCTCCTCTTTACAATGGAAACCACCAGCACTGAAAAACTCCCAATCAAACTGGAAATAGAAAGTAAAATACCTAAATACTGATAGTACACAATTATAGCACCATTAAATAACAGTCAATCATGTCATTCTGAATGTTCACAAAGATTGTGTTGGAAAATAAATACAATCAAATTCCAACAGAAAGACATTGTATGCTAGTCTGGGTACAAGGAGTGGAAAATAATAGCTGAATAGAGATGGCAACCAGGCTAATATAATTAAATTAAGGAATATCAAATAATAAAATGTAATGTAGGCCTACACCATGTCCTATAAACCATCAGAATAACTAGCAGGTAATATATGCCTGACCTAGACACACACACTGTGGAGGCTGCTTGGTTGAGGGTATGTAGTAAAAGGGGGGAGCTGTCCAGGTGGACTGGGTGCTGAAATGGGAGGCAGGGGCTTGGGTGGGCGTGGGGCCATGTCCTGATCAACTGGAAGCTTACAACTCAAGAATCACTCACTGATCAAGACCTCTGCATTCAGATGTAGGCTACATGCATTCAAATTAAGATTTTCTTTCTAAAGCGCTATATCCACCTCTATATATGGGGAGACAGGTAGCCTAGCGGTATATATTGGTGGGCTAGTAACTGAAAGGTTGCTGGTTCAAATCCCAGAGGCGACAAGGTGGAAAAAACTGCAGTTCTGCCCTTGAGCAAGGCAGTTAACCCTGAACAACAGCTGGTCCCCGGGCGCCGTGTATGTCAATTAAAGCAGCCCCCGCACCTCTCTGATTCAGAGGGGTTGGGTTAAATGCGGAAAACGCATTTTGTTGTGCAACTGACTTGGTATCACCCTTCCCTATATCCCCAAATGTGTGTTTTTTACTAGAATTGATTGCTTTTGGGCACCTTCATGTGTGTGTAAAATATTACTGTTCATCGATTTTAGATGTGTGAAAAATATTAATATATATATTTTTTTCAAACCTATATATCCATTTTTAGCTGGAATGGAATGTTAATTTGCTGTAAATTTGACTGTGATATGTGGTTGTCTCACCTTGCTATCTTGAGATGAATACACTAACTGTAAGTCACTCTGGATGAGGGAATCTGCTAAATGACTCAAATGTAAACGATTAATAAAAACTAATATAATACTAATATTGATGTCACTAATGTATCATAAAAAAAATACATTTGCCTGTGTAAAACCTCCCACTGGGCACAGACATCAATTCAATGTATTTTCCACGTTGGTTCAAAGTAATTTCATTGAAATTATGTGGAAACAACGTTGATTCAACCAGTGTGTGCCCAGTGGGCTAGCAGTACAACTTGTTTCTCTGAGTGAGGCAGATAGAATTTAGCAAAAACATGATTATCTGTCTCTCTAAGATGAAACCATCAAGTGACAGATTTAACAACCCCATGCCATGATTTGATAGTGAAAACACACACCAATCTATTTCATAAGTTCTTTAAACAATAAAAGCTAATTGGCCAACATTTCTGAAAATGGATATATAGCATTTTGGAATGAAACCCTTCAAATATAATACGTAGAGAAAAATAACAAAGTTGTCTCCAAAATGACACATATCAAAATTGACCCTAAATAAACAAAACACATCAAGCGGTTCTTTGCAGCCAAACAACAAACTCCTCATCTACTATGCAGGATTAAAAGACAGCATAGTACTGTAAAGAGCTAGAGTTAGGCATGGAAAACACAGCGCTTTATATATTGAGTTATGATAAGTTATGATAAATTACTTTCGTCACATGCATGTCAAGTTGCTCAATTGGTCTGACTGGCAACACTGCAGAAATAAAAGATCAAATGACTGGATGCCAACCATGTTATTATGAGATGACACGTGTGTGACGTCAACTTTTCGGCTGTGTAATTTACTAGTCTACATTTTCATCAACAACCAAAACAAACTCAAATATTTTCTGGACTAGCCTGCTATAAATGGGTTAGATTTGAAAACGCATAGCGTAGGTAAGACTATTTGCACAACACAGAACAGTTACATTTAGAAACACTAACACTTAGACCTAAACGTTCTCAAATCTTAGCTGACATGCAACACTTCACATCCATGTGTCACAGATAGCCTATGGGTGTGGGAAGTCAGTTTTGCTTACCTTATAGACAGAGATACCAGGTACACAGTCGAGAGACCAGTGATCTACATAAAGAAAACAATGCAGAATCAATTCAACAGTGTGCTGAAATAGCCCTAAAACAGAATGAGCCTGGGCTTATTATAGCTAACTCCATTGTGGCTCTGTGAGATTTTTCAATGGGGCTTTTATAGCTATACCTACAATGTACACAGGGTTAGACTACACATCAATGTACTTGCACTAATTTAAAAAAATAGTTATTACCTGGTCATTGCTTAAAAATCGATTCAAACTCATTGTGAATGAGCCGCACAATTGCCACCTAGGCAAAGTTATCCAAAGCGCACCCGTACTTTGTCTGAAATAAATAAATCGTTATCCATGTAGTCCACAGCACAAAATATATGATTCTTTCTATACACCTGACTGGGTTATTAACAGGCGGCCCGCCCACGGCACCAAGACGCCTGCGCCTTGGACCTGTCTGTCACATGTCGATTTACCTTTGCAGCAAAAAATCCCCACACGGGACAGGTGTAGGAATTTCCCTGGAAATGCCGTGCATGGCGGACAGTCGATGAGCCAGGTCTCATACTGGTTTGGAGAAGACCAGAGCGAGTTGGCTATATATAACCCTATACATCCTATAATAATAACTGTGTAGCCTATAAGTTATTTATTTGTTTGGCATAGGCTACATTATGCATGCACCAGCTTTTAATGGGACACACAAGTTGCAAAGGAGAAATTAACATGCAGTCAAAACATTGTTTACTCTAAACACCGGGTTAACACGTGTCTCAGTGATAGTAGTTGCCCTATTTAGCCAAGCAGCACACTCCTGATAACACACAAGTCTCACGTTTTGCTCAACTGTTGCACAGAACGTGTGTGTGTGTGTGTGCGTGTCATTGGTCTGCCCATTGCAGAAACACATGACATCCCTCACACTTCACCAGAATGTAAATGGCATGCATGATGAGGAGGATTAACAAATTAATTATACCCTGTGAAGTTCAATATGGCTGTCAGAAGATATGGTGCGCTGAGAAATACTGACCAAAGAGGGTCTTATCTATCTAATGTGACATCATTAGTTCGCGTTGCAATAACAGCGAACCCGTGTTGTAATCTGACATCTGCTGGCACACAATGTGACTGCAAATAATCAGTGTGAACAACAAGTGACATTTTTACCTCAAAACATTATGTGACACAAATGGGTAGTGATGGATCGGTCGAACCTGTACATGCAGAGTCGTTTTACTTACGATCATGTCTGCTCAAGACAATTGTCTCTGCATTAGTTTAATATTGCTGTTGTCCATCACCACGTTGGCCCAAATGCTAATAAAGTTTAGTCAAATCGATGACGTCGGGAGTTCCACGTTGGCCCGGACGTGGCAGCATCAGAGGACAGAAACGATTCTTGCTTGGGAGTCACAAACAGAAAGATTCAGACCAATTTTCTCAAGAACGACAAGATTTTAGAAAAACTTTCTGTAATAATTTGAGACATTCACGCACAACATGGGGCTCCTAATCTCGTCAGTTTTTACCAGACTGTTCGGCAAGAAACAGATGAGAATACTTATGGGTAAGTGTCGGATGTTAGCTGGCTAACTGTGGCTTTCAAATGAACGCTGACGTTACAGGAGAACATCACGGGAGTCTTTAGTGAGTATGGAACATATAACGTTGTGTATATAAAAAAAAAGTTGATTTGTTGGACCCAAATGGCGTTGTAACCGTGACCAGTTAGCAGTAGCTAACGTTAGTTCATAGTTATCCAAAAAGTGTTGCTAGCTGCTACGTAGCTAACTTTTTGGTGGTTGATTTGTGTCAACAAACTCAGCAGAAAGTTCAAAAATGTTAACTAGCTAGGTAACCCGCGGGTATAGAAAAATGGAAAGCTAACCGGCTAACGCTAGTTACAAAAATGTGTTTCTTGGTCTGTCGTCGTGAGTGACAAGCTAGTTCTAGCTCACGTTAGTAAGCCGTCTGTTTAGCTAATGATAGCTATCCTTCATTTGCTGGTGGGTTTTGTGTCTTCATGCAGCTGTCGACACCGATAAGATACACCGTTAATAGCTACAATAAAAGTGTCCATTAAAAATATATATGCACGTTCTTGCTTGCAGTTGTATGTGAGAATGAGATATAATGTTCAAAATAAATGTTTGTTTTCTCAGTGGGTTTGGATGCTGCAGGGAAAACTACTATCTTGTACAAACTGAAGCTGGGAGAAATAGTGACCACCATTCCAACTATCGGTAAAACAAACACAGTCACACCCACCTTTCACCCTCCAGTCTCAAATCACTGTATTGGTCACATAAACATGTTTAGCAGATGTTATTGCTGGTGTAGTGAAATGCTTGTCTTTTTCTAGCTCCAACAGTGCAGATCTATCTAACAAGTAATATCTAACAATTTCACAACAATACAGACATCTAAGTAATGAAATGAAGAATATATAAATATATGGATGAGCAATGTCAGTGGCATAGATGAATATACAGTAGAAGAGAATAAAGTATATATAGATGAGTAATGCAACATATGTAAACATTATCCGTGACTAGTGTTCCATTTATTAGTGGCCAGTGATTTGAAGTATGTATATAGGCAGCAGCCTCTGTGCTAGTGATGGCTATTTAACAGTCTGATGGCCTTTAGATAGAAGCTGTTTTTCAGTCTCAACTGAAATTTAGCTTTAAATTGAGGTATAATTGACTTGGGTAGGATATTGGACTGTCACTAACCACATTCATGCACTTGTCTATAGATATAATATATTTCCGTCCATATATAATACATGGGATTGACATTTAGACCTAATGCATATCTTTGGTGTGTGTGACAGGCTTTAACGTGGAGACGGTGGAGTATAAGAACATCTGCTTCACGGTATGGGATGTGGGTGGTCAGGACAAGATCAGACCCCTCTGGAGACACTACTTCCAGAACACACAGGTAAATGCACACACCAAAAGGGAACCAGGGAGGCTACAGCCTACTCCTTTACTTCTCTCATGTAATGCCTCAGGGCATCCTCCTCCTCTGACTGTCCTGCTCTGACTGTGTTCATCCCTCACTCAGGGTCTGATCTTTGTAGTAGACAGCAACGACAGAGAGAGAGTGGCCGAGTCTGCAGAGGAGCTCTCTAAAATGGTAGGTATATTTACTCTGTATGATATGTAGTCGATGATGGGTATATTTACTGATGGTATGTAGTTAATGATGGGTCTATTTACTGTTGGTATGTAGTTAATGATGGGTATATTTACTGTTATGGTACGTAAAGGCCTATAGACTTGCCAAGTGTCTTGGCTGGGTCTATTTATAATTGACTGGACATTGAACCTGAAACTTATTGTGAAACAAATTATTTAATCACAGAGCACAGTGTTGACTTTCTGAGCAAGAGCTCATTATCTCAACTATTTATCTAATCCCCCCCCTCAGCTCCAGGAGGATGAGTTGAGAGAAGCAGTGTTGCTGGTGTTTGCTAACAAGCAGGACCTTCCCAATGCTATGGCCGTCAGCGACCTTACAGACAAACTGGGACTGCAGAGCCTCCGCAGCAGAGTGGTGAGTATGTGAGACATAGACATGCAGGCACGCTTTTTCTCAATGTTGATCCTTTTCTCTCTTGCTCTCTTACTTCTCAGTGGCACGTGCAGGCGACCTGTGCGACCCAGGGCACAGGACTGTATGAAGGACTGGACTGGCTTTCCAACGAGCTGTCCAAGCAATAACACCGGACATCACATGAGAAAAGGAGAGGGAGAACCACAGATAGGCTGACACCTTCAATCAAGACAAGTTTGGTCTTGAATAACTTGTGCACCTAGAATGGACAGGACTTGTGGACAAGGCAATCAATACATATAGGAACATCTTATTTTACTACTATTTTTACTTTGCTTTCTTTGACCATTATCCCTTTATATACTCTAATCTTCACTTTTTCCCCCACCTCATATCTTGCAGTAGATAAACTGATGCTTTCAGTTGCATGTTTAGCAAGTGGCTGCTCTGAGACACCATGGAGACGCCCCTTCTCTAAAGTGTTCTGCTGGGTTGATGTTACCCCCAACCACTGATCCTGGGTCAAATCTGCGTATGGTTGAGTATCAGGATTGTGGGTGTTGCAATCTGATCCTAGATCTGTGGTTAAGGGAAACTTCTACTGCAACCTGTTCAGCTACACTAGACCTCATGGACATTTTCACTGAAACAACCCATGTCCTATACCTCTCACCCCTGTGACTTCACTCCCATGTGTATTCACCTATGTAAGGGACCGAAGCTTCTAGAATGAGATGAAGAATAAAATGACAATGATGTCATAAATATCCAGATGTTTGAGGAAGTCTTTCTGCACTGGGTACCAAATGGAACACCTACCAGTGAATGGAACACAATGGAACCACTGGAAGCAGTTTGCTCCTGGTACTACTGGTTTTCGCCATCTCTTTGTAGGGTTGCTTTGCTCTGGGCTCGCCGCATAGAAAAGAGATGCTTGACTTCTTCCCCCCTTTTTTTTTTTTTAAATGGGCCACAATTATGTAATGACCCATTTCCTTATGTGCTATGATGTAAGCTGTGGGAAGCTGAAATTAGTAGGTTAGTAGGTAAAAGTTGCCACTAAACATTGAAACAGGTGTTTGATACTTTTCCATCCCCCTAATGATTCAGGTTAGGATGGTTAATCTGATCCAGGATCTGTGTATAGTATAACTTCTACCACAAATGAGCTGAAACCACTTTTTTTTGTCTAGTCTAGTGAGAATGTGCACCTAACCAAGACTGTGGCCCTGTTCTAATACTTAGGTGCTTTCTTCCCTCTCTGCCATCTTTGAAGTTAGTACATATCTGAAGTATTGGCTTTAAATAATGGTGTCAATGAATGAAATGAAGGAAGGAAAGGGAAGAAGGCTGAAGGATGTGTTTTCTAAGCATTGGATCCGGGACAATATTGGTGTTGTATTGTTCAGTGGCATGCTTTGGCTCAGCAGTGCTTGCTTGTGGCTGGGCACACTCTTCTGATATTTGATGGCTGTTGTTGTGTGCTTAATCTGACCCTCCCCCACACACCCTGCTGTATCTCCCGGAGCTATGCATACATTCCAACTGACGGATGCTTCTTGAAACTGCATAAAGCTGCCACAACTTTTGAATGATGTGATAACTAATTGTTTTACAAAACATGTATAAATAAATTCACCTGTTAAATTGTCTTTTTCTGAGGATTTAACTTTAAATTGACAGAGCTTGTCTTTTTTCATGTGTTTTGAATGTGATGAAATGGTTTTCAGTTTGTATGTAATTCTCTTTTAAGATTGCGTTTAGCAATGTGTAATGTACACATACATGCTCCATGTTCAGCAGCCCAAAGCTTTAGGTCTCTCCGGCTGAAGTGAATCAGCTCCTCCCTTCTGGCATAGTTCCAAAGCCAACACTAGAGAAACCTGAAGGGTGACTGCACGTTCACCTACACCCTGGCTGAGTGGAAACCTGGAATTAGATTAAATGGACTTGTCTAATGTGCTTGACCTCCCACAGAGTGCCTGACACAGATTTTACCTGAAGTATAGAGGGGGTGTGACACTATAATACATCCTGCCACGTCTTGGTATAGGTTGAAGTAGCCCCTAGTTATAATATTACGTGAGGTTTGCATCTACCCCACTAATGGTTAAGGTTAGGATTTGGAAAGGAAAGCTGATCCTTGATCTGTATCTAGGGGACACCTCCCCGGAGCCCAGATCTCTCACCCCAAAGGTGCGGACTCCGACCGCAAAACCTAAACCCATAGGGGAGGGTCTGGGTGGGCATCTGTCCGCGGTGGACCCCACTGCACCATAGTCTTGGCCCACTTAAGTGGCGCCTTTGGAGCGGCGACCCTCGCCGCCGACCTCGGACTGGGGACCCTTGCAGCGGGCCCCAAATAGACGGGAGACTCCTGCGGCGCCGGAGTGAAGGGCGGCTCCGGCAGCTCCTAACTGACGTGGCGGCTCCGGCAGCTCCTGACTGACGGGCGGGGCACCAGCAAAGCAAGCAGCACAGAGCTCCCCGAAAAGGTCAGGGACAAAGTTGTGTATAAGTACAGATCAGGGTTGGGTTATAAAAAAATATCTGAAACTTTTGAACATCCCACAGAACACCATTAAATCCATTATTAAAAAATGGAAAGAATATGGCACCACAACAAACATGCCAAGAGAGGGCCATCCACCAAAAATCACAGATCAGGCTAGGAGGGCCTTAATCAGAGAGGCAACAAAGAGACCAAAGATAACCCTGAAGGAGCTGCAAAGCTCCACAGCGGAAATTGGAGTATCTGTCCATAGGACCACTTTAAGCTGTACACTCCACAGAGCTGGGCTTTAAGGAAGAGTGGCCAGGAAAAAGCCACTGCTTACAGAATAAAATAGGAAAACATTTGGTGTTTGCCAAAAGGCATGTGGGAGACTCCCCAAACATATGGAAGACGGTACTCTGGTCAGATGAGACTAAAAATTAGCATTTTGGCCATCAAGGAAAATGTTATTTCTGGTGCAAACCCAACACCGCTCATCACCCCGAGAATGCCAGGTTCCCCTCAAGAATTTTGCTGTATTAAGTGCCATCCATCATTCCTTCAATTCTGACCAGTTTTCCAGTCCCTGCTGATGAAAAACTTCCCCACAGCATGATACTGCCACCACAACTCTTACCCTACCAGGTCTGGAACCCGCTGGTTTTCTGTTTTGCCTGATAATTAATT
Organism: Oncorhynchus keta; assembly: GCF_023373465.1. Lineage (NCBI taxonomy): Eukaryota > Metazoa > Chordata > Actinopteri > Salmoniformes > Salmonidae > Oncorhynchus > Oncorhynchus keta. The sequence continues at coordinate 28,380,230 of NC_068437.1, read as the reverse complement.
GCACCCTCTTGGTGTCCCAGATCGAAATCAGTCCTTGATTAGAGGGGGAAAATGAAAAACGCAGTGGACCTGGCTCGGAGGTCCAGAATTGAGATTGAAGGATCTAGTGTATATATAAATCATTGGTACTGTTTGGTATAGCCAAAGAATTCAGACCCTACCGTTACGCTTGTTTACACTGAGCTGCACTGAATGCCATCATGGTTACATTAAGACACCGCTGAGTCAGCGCAAGATATGGGTCGGAAATCTACCTTAATGCATGGATGGGATAAGGTACTATACTCAAAACGTTACTTTTGTTCAAACTCCTACATCGAGAAGATTGAAATACTGCTAGTGTTTCCTGAAAAACGCCCTTTTCGCCCTCAATATGCATGTGCCTGTCAAAGTATTTGCTTTGCAACAATTCCGCAATTAAAGAGTTTGTTGTCAAACTGCAGAGTCTGGTGTCCAACATGAGTTCTGGAAGGAAATGTGAGTTTGTACAGCCTTCCCCACCAACAACTACTGCACTCTCCAGGGACATACTGTAACTAACTAACCGGTTGAACAAGTGTTTTTGAAACAAGAAGTAGGCTAATTATTATTGGAAAGAGGCTCTCTGGTCTACCAATAATGTTTGGTTCAACAATATGTCAAATGTAGCCTAATTGATAACTGTTTTCATTCATGAGCATGTGCTGAAATCTGTCTTTGCTCTTTGTTTCAGTGTTCAAACTGGGGAACACTGTGAACTCCATTGACGAAGCCAGGCAGACCTTGTAGCTCTCTGACCCTGTGCTGCGTTTCTGCCTTACTGTGGCCAACCTCCAACGGCCCTTTGCTTTATCTGCAACAATTTACTCTGGGCCAGAAATGTTGGCATTCATTGTCTATGATATCAACAAGGAGCAGTGGAGCTTGAATGCCTCTCGTTGCTACTTCTTGCCAAGAAGTTAAGAGTCTAACCAGAGATGTTTACGTTATTACCCAGATTATGGTTCAGAGAACCAAAAATAGGCTGTTTCAACAAGAAATGGATCAGCACCTCAAAGACAGACCCGATCATGCTTTTCTGCTCCTGCTTATTGAGAGTCTTAAAAGACATCCCTCGGTTGCCCTCAACACACTGAAAAACATTTGATATTTCCATTTCACTGGACAGGTTGGGCGTTTACCGGTCAAACCCAGGGGTGGTGGGCTTTTGTGGGATAATGTCACCCCAGTTTGAAAATTAAACCATAACCTAGAGTTAACGGTAAATGAATGGAGCTAGAGTTATTAAATGAAGAGAAGCTATATACAGTATCATGAGCAGATGCCGGTACTAAGGTTTGTAGTCAAACACTGGTCAGAGAGAATTTAGCACGGGTTCCTTACTTTGAATATCACTACAGGTGAAGCTTCGTGTTGGCAGAAGTTCACTGTTGATAGCAACCCCTTCGGATAGTTAAACTGTTTGGAGCTTAAAGGGCAAATACTTTTATGTGTATTTTATGAGTAGCTTTCATTTTTTAAATCACCTCATTTTTTAATGATTACTGTTGGGACCAGAAATAGCTCATTGACTGACACATCGGTATCATTAGACATCTTTAAATTAGTAGATTATAAAGGGAACTTTGCAGTAGTTTAGGAATCACAAAGACAGAGACTGGACAGGGATCTTAGTAAACGTTATTGTTTACTAGTGTATGATTGAACTTAGTGCACTGTAGTTGGGTGCCATAATGCTTTATTTTACAGAAATTTGACGGATCAAGAGTTGCATGGAGATTTGCACCTGTATGGCCTTATCATTAGTTATAGATAATTTCTGTTCATTGTGAGGAAAATATAGTTAAGTTCAAATGTCTATGCAAATCATGTATTCCATAATAGAAAAGCATTATTAATACAGTAGATTTCTATGCATAATGCAATGTATGTAACAAAATGGGTTGAATGAGATTTTTTTTAAACTGTTCAATAAGAAAATAAAGAGATCCGATGGACTTTTATGCAGTTATTCACAATGTTGATGTAAAGGTACACTTATTTGAAGTCCTGAGTTGAACAAAGTAAAAAAATAAATAACATGGTTAATTACCAAGCAATTTGATAATTGTGGCCCCTGGGACTGAAACATATTGAGAAACACTCAAATGTAGATTACTAATTTGGGGTTGAAATCTTTGATTTGGAGAAAATATTTGTCCTTCTTTGCTTAATTGATTTGATCTAAAGTATTGTAGGTAATTGTGTGATGCACATTCGCTATTCAATATGATGATCAGTTTGTGGTGCAAGGATTCCCCAAAAAGTGCTGAAACACTGCCCCCTTAAGGAAATATATAGCAATTTATAAAACAGACAATTATTGATGAAAAGAGCTTTATTTATTTTTTCAGAGACATTAATACATTTTCTAGTATTTTTCTAGAGGAAAAGTTGGTGATAAAGCATCCCCCACAGACAATTGCAAATATATGTATATATATATATATATTACATTTACCTTTCGCCAAGTAGAGGCTTCTTGTCTGTCTTGAATAGACTGAGGAAATTGGGCAAAGAAGGAAGCAAAAAAAAGAATAGTTAACCAAATTTGTTCTCAAAAGTCGACAATCTGTAGTGATTTATACTAGACAAGAGATTTTATTTCACATTTCTATTGAGACATTTAATTTACCAATATCAACAAAGTAAATGCACCAGCAACAGCGAGACAATAAACAAAAACATATTCTAGAGTTGTTTGATTTGTAAGCAATATGCACATTAAATGGCATTTTGCATTTCAAGAGCACATTGTGGCTGTCTTAACAGTTTTTTAGCCACAAAGCTGTAGTCCTACACATGAAAAATAAAATTTAGGGACCAATAATTTGAGTACATATATTTTGTTTCACCTGCGTGTCATGCAATCAAATCAATTATGAAAGATAACATTATGTTAAAGCCAATGTGACTCAGATTTTCCTATTAGAAGGCACCTCGCTAACTCCTGCGTATATCACAATTGGCACTTATTCAGATGAATATGGCTCAGTCCAATACTGCACACAGAGACAGTGGTCTGTACTAGTCTCACATCTGGTCATGCGCTTTCCAGAATACCACAGTCAGTAGCATATATTTAATTTATTACATTTAGAATTCAACAATAAAAAAAGAACCCAAACTGTGACAGAAGAACTTCCACTATGTGTACATGTCAGGGATGAATCTAGCCCAGTCAAGCACTTCTGAGAGACCTTTCGGACATATTTCGATACGGAGCTCTGAAACCATGTGGTTTGTGACAGTGGTGAAGAATGGTAATGGATGAAAAAAAGGCCCTTAACATAGTCACAATTCATTTTCTATACTCCATTCATCATTATCAAACAGATATCCACAGAGCATTCATGAGGGAAACAAACAGAAATGAACACAAAATAATTAAGGCCTAGATTCAATCGGATCAAGCGTTAAGCGGTGACAGCAGACACCCGCATAGCGGATGTTGTGGCCCTCAGAGGTGGAACTGCATAGGAACCTTCAAATCGGTGAGCAGCTGCTCTTGCAACCATTGTCACAAAGCCACAAACGTCCCACTCGCGTTACATGTTCAGAAGGAGAAAGTGTAGGTTATACAGGAATAATGACGCTCAACTTGAAAAATCGTTAAACTAAATAATGAGGGTTTCTATCATCATAATCAAGGTGCACATTACATCACACGTTACACTGTTCCATAGTGTAAACAAGACGGCATGAGATTTCTGTTAATGCGACTCCGTGTAGTCAATTGCAATGTTGGCTTTATCTATAATGCAGGGAGCCACTTGTGGATTTGACAGCTCCACCTCATAGACTGTCAAAACAAACGCTATGAGGACGTTCGCTAAAGCAGATCTGATTGAATCGAGCCCCAACTCACATGGTAGAGGAATAGATCAACAATGTAAAAAGACATGCAGACATATAAGACGCAGTATTGAAAGCATTATACATTAACATAAATTATGCATTTCCTTCAACCCCAAAAAATGTGAACTAAAATACATGATCCTAAAACATTATACTAAATTGAGCAGATTAAAAAAAAGAGAGATTACATTACATTTCAGAAAGTCAATATCAGAGACATGAAAATGTGTTCATGGTGTGTTAAGGCAAAATGAACTATCTTCCCTTTACATTTAAGACAGCAATTAAGTAGCAAGATAGTGTACACAGACACTCACATTGATTTCATTACTGCTTACGAGTAGTCACTGTATTTGAAAAAATATATATCTTCAAGCCACAGATAATCAAAGTGAACTGTATGAAATCCCAGGTGATGACGACAGGTACACCCAGAGAGGTTCAGTTAATGTGGTCCAGTTTGTGTAAATGCATCTACTGCAGACAAACACATCCAGTAGCCCAATGTTGTAATGGAACATTCACTGATTCAAACTGAAAATAAACTGTCCCATCTTGCTGAGGTGAAATCTAGTAGACTGCTAGAGCAACATTAAGAAATACAATGTTACCAATGGTTACCACAGCATTTTCCTACAGAGCAGTTTCAACAGCAAGAGTGAAGAAGTTCACACAAGTCAGAAAATAGGTTTCTGAAATCTCATCTTTGAACTATGATTCATCTCTGATCTATCTAACCTAAACCAGGTTGAAATCCAAAGACACCAAAAGCTTCAAAATATTGCATTTCATCACTGCATGGGAGCAATCCTGTTTCTTGCTGGGCTGATAGAATACATCACACAGGCACAAGCTTTGTAATATAAAAATGGCTTTTGGAAGTACTGTTAAATGCTCCGGCATTGGACTATTGATCAAGGTAATAAAATATTCATGAATATTGTATGAACTGTATTACTATCATCAAAAGGTCAGAGAATACTGGCTCAAACAATGAGAATCATTTATCCAGAAGGATAAGAAGGTAATAGAATGCCATAACAATCCAAAAATATTACTTTGGCGTTTGATTGCAGTTCTTATTCAGATTAGTGTTCTTTCAGTAATGATGTAGTGGTTTAAACAGAAACATGGGAGTATACTGTATGACTAAGATGGCATTTTACTATATCATACAAATATCAAGATTCATAAACATTTTCTTCAGCATAGAGGGGGCGGTTGTTTCCAATCCCATGGCCCATATTTGATGAAGCAGAATGGCTCAATTACTGCAAACGGGAACTACAGACTGAACGTGAAATGTGGGTCAGAGGCGAATGTATAGGAGATTTGACTGGCATGTCTGATTAATGACATGTACTGTATCATCAACTTTAACAAATAGAGAAATGATCAACTCAAACAGTTCACTTGTTGTTCATAGAGGTTTGAGATATTTCCACATAACATTGCATATCTTCCAGCGTCCCCTAATCTTAATCCAGTGATTACAACCCTCTCTATAGAAATCAAGATCTTATATCACTATTTTACATCTATACATTCAGTGAAACAACAAACCGCAAATTGTACTGGGTACTTAAATATAGCATGGATAGAAGACTGGGTGTTAAGAGCATTTATTCTCATCTGTCCTTATGATTGTACCATCAAACTAAGTCTTTCTGTGTAGTTATGGCAATAGACCAAACGTTAAAAGCATTGGGCAGGAGAGTTCATGTACATTAACATTATGGATAGAAAAAGAAATTTGGCTTAAATTGCCAGCCATTACAACAACACTCGTCCTCAAAATGATTCATTTGATCACGTGTCGCTGGTCTTGGCCCACTTCATATAAGAGAACCTCTCTCCTCTCTTCCATCAACACTTGGAGGAATAAAGTGAATGTGTGATTCATATGTGATTAAAGTCCTTAACACTCCAGACCCAGGCTCGGCTGGTCAGTCTTTTGGTCCTGGGGAGTCTTTTGTTCAGTTGATAAAATAGCACCCTGTGGCAGCAGGGTGCAGGCCAGTCACTATGAAGGGGCCTGGATACGGTCATAGTCCAGGATCAGACCTTTGATGTGAGACAGTTTCTGATGCAGATACTCGCATCGCTTCTTCTCTTCCCGGTAACCAGGAAACTTCTACAAAGACAAGGCAGAGGGCCGTCAGAGAGCTGGCATTATGGTGGCATTGACAAAGTAGAGGGGCGTGTAGCGTATGGGAAAATATTATCCTCAGAGGTGTAAGGAATTAAGTAAAAATACTTTAAAGTACTACTTCAGTAGTTTTTGGGGTGGTATCTATACTTTACTATTCATTGGACTATTTTTTACTTCAATACATTCCTAAAGAAAGTAATGTACTGTACTTTTTACTCTATACATTTTCCCTGACACCCAAAAGTACTCATTACATTTTGCTTAGCAGGACAGGAAAATGGTCAAATTGCCACACTTATCAAGATAACATCCCTGGTCCTCCCTACTGCCTCTGATCTGGCAGACTCACTAAACACACATGCTTCATTTGTAAATTATGTCTGAGTGTTGGAGTGTGCCCCTGGCTATCCGTAAAATAAAATAATGATAAGAAAATAGTGCCATCTGGTTTGCTTAATATAAGGAATTTGAAATGATTTATACTTTTACATTTGATACTTCAGTATATTTTAGCAATTATATTTATATTAGAATAATTAAGCATATTTAAAACAAAATACTTGTAGCCTTTTACTCAAGTAGTATTTTATTGGATGACTTACAATTTTACTTGAGTCATTTTCTATTAAGGTATCTTTAGTTTTACTCAAGTATGACAGTTGGGTACTTTTTCCTACACTGTTGATCCTAATAACAACACTAATATCACTGGTATGAGTCAAAGTTCTTTGTGATAACCATACAGTCTATAGTAGATAAGACAGGCTATAAAATAATTCAATAATACTCCCTGCTCATGCATTACTTACCTTCTTATATTTTCTGTATTTCTGCAGTATTTGGTCCTCCATGAGCTGTAACGGAAGAAAAATACAAGACATTTAGTAAGCCCTTGAAAGTTCATCAAGCCAGGTCTTTAAATGTTTAAACAGAAGTGTTTTGCTTTGTGTATGGAAGTGACGTCAGTTCCTTGCTCATACCTTGTATTCCTGTGTACCGGTGGAGAGTGTGTTGATCTTTGAGCCCAGCTGAACAAACATCTCAGTGATGGTACCGATCCGGTGATGTAGGGCCCTGTACTCATCATACTCCGCACAGAAATCCTCCTTGTACTGTTTCCGTTGCTCTGAGGCTGTGATGATGTTGTACTTTCTGGAAAGAGAGACATTAACATCTTGTGAGCTGTCATTTCAACAACCACAGGCCCATGGCATCCATCCACTATGGTCTGGTCTAGTCTGGCCAGCTGTGACAGGCAACGTGGAATGGCCACATCAGGAGATAGAAATAGACAGGTTAGTTGACAACGTCACGAAAACGATGCGCACACTTCGACGGGTCAGAAGGCTGTGCATTGTTGTGATTCTGGATGGCCAGATACAGTAGTTAGCAATAATGACAAAAAGCTGCCATGTGGGGAAGCATAGGTGGCTTGTTTCAGGTCATTGTATCTTGTTACCATGTCTTGTTTTGAGGTGTTTTGACTGATACCATGTCTATGCTAATATGGCAAAAAATGTGCTAGCTAGCTAACCAACAACTGTAATGATGTATTTTCATTTAATTTAATTTCACCTTTATTAAACCAGCTAGGCCAGTTGAGAACAAGTTCTCAATTACAACTGCGACCTGGCCAAGAATAAACATTGGAGATTAAATATAGTTTCCATATAATAATATAAACCATCCCTGCATGTTTTATGCCACGTAGCATGCGTAAAATAAACACCTTAAACTAGATCCCCTACATAATGATCTTGATTAGAAGAAGAAAAAACTATCAGGGGAGGTTCAACCAAATCAGTAAATGTGGAGGAGTTAAGATGGCATGTCGCCTTGTTAACGTCCAAAGTGGAAGTTGTGCCACAGGCTCTCTTTCCATTTCCCCTGAAAACCAGAACATCCAGGACTCAGAGGCTACTAATCAACCAACCCATCTATAGAAACATGCATTCATCTCTCCAGCAGGTGGCACTGCAGATTAGCAGAATGATTGGCCTTTGACTCAGCAATGATTTCAGAGATGTGTTCTCAAGATGTGGAAATGTAAGACATTAGATCATTTGTTTTCTAAGTCATTCTCTGTGAAGCTCTGTTATTACTGAACATGTGACAGACCATTTAAACGTTCACATTTTCCACTATTTATGTGAATATTTTTAATCTGAATCCAGACCTTTTTGAACAAATCACATTCCTTTCACAACAAAAGTGGTTAAAGTAGTCATACCATTAAAGAAAACATTGAAGCAACAGATGTTAGTAACAGAACCTGAGACTTTGAAAGCACATACTGGCTTCACTTCTGCCATGTTTACAGTTTGAATGGGCTTCAAATAACAGATGAACCTAGCAGCACCACTCAGCAACCCAGGGCAATTCTGGAGGACTTATGAATGAAGCAGTGTGTTTGAACTTACATGAAATAGTCGGGCAGCTCTTCTGGTGACGTACGAGTGACAGGTGTTTTAGCCCCCTCATGGTCTGGAGATAAACACAAGCAGAGGAAAAAAAGGTTCATGTAATCTGCCAATGCAAACGTGACAAAGCTCATATCATACTAAGGCTGATGGAGTCGTTTATCAGTGCTACTGATAAGAGACCTGCTCCAAGGCAGGCGGTGACGCCAGCAGCGCCCCAGATTGGGAGGCAGAGCAGCCTGCTGACTCGATGGACCGTGGGTCACCCAGCTGTTCCACAGTCAATCATGTACACACTAGCCAGGGAACGGAATGGGGGTTGCTCGTGGAAAGGGAAAGGGGATACCTAGTCAGTTGTACAACTCAATACCTTCAACTGAAATGTGTCTTCCTCATTTAACCCAACCCGTCTGAATCAGAGAGGTGGGGGGGCTGCCTTAATCGACATCCACGTCTTCGGTGCTGAAGCTACATACACAGCACCCTTTCCACTGGAAATGTGTCTTCAGCTCACTGATTTAGTGTCACTCTGTTGAAAACCTACAGTATTTCACCATGAGCCTTCTAGATAAGTCACTTAACCTATTTGGGATAGGTTCCTTTGAAGTTTCATAATACTTTTCCAAATGAGGTAGTAGTTTTACTACTGCAATAAATATGGGTAATAAAAACATACATTTTGACTGTGATCTTTGCTATTTTGTATATGCAGAGAGTGTTTGACAATATTTATGTATATATGGAAAGTGTTTATTCGTATGTATACAAATACCGGGCAGTCTATGCTGTAATCTTGTTGGCTCAAATAAACAGAGTAGGTGCTTCTTCTAATGATTAAACTGCTCTGATTTCCATGTGTGCATAGGCCAGAAGTAGTGTACATCAGGGATCCCGTTAGAAAAACAGATATTTGACCGGCAGCGTTTTAATTTACCGGACATTTGAGAGATTTACCGGACCCATGTGCATTGGTATACGTAACCTGATTAGGGCGTCCACCCACAATGCTTAGAATGACAGAAATCACCTTTAGATGATAGTCATTCCTATTAACAGAACATCCAAGTCAAGGATGCAACGTTGTCGAAGTCTGATGTGCACTTTGTAGATGTTAGAATAACTGTCCACATTTACTTTCCTCGGACAACAAGACGAGTAACGAGAAGCAAAATCACTAGTCTATGTCAATCTACTATCCCCGATAGTAGAAACGTTTACCTATTCTATTGGTCAGCTTGTATAGAAAAAAATGCCTATTCCAAACAAACTCTGGGACAGCTGTGGGACGATAGGTCCCAAATTCATACGGCCTAGGCTATATATGTATATATATTTAAAAGCAATGATTATTTTGCAACAGATCAGAACGTTTAGCTAAAAATGTTGATGAATGATTATTACTTCACATTATAAGCGCAGCAATGTGCACAAGGTAGTAGGCTACGCACGAATGTTCGCTCCATAATACAATTAGATGTTGCCAAAATGACAACTCACATGCAAGCGGTTTGATGTGACAGTGATCAAAATATCAAATCAAAAGAACCAGCAATGCAGTTTTAAGAAAAAATAATTATGAAAATAATTAAGAAAATAATAAAATAAATAAAACTAACACAATAAAGTAACAATAACAAGGCTATATACAGGGGGTACCGGTACCGAGTCAATGTACAGTTTAGTCTAGATAATTGAGGTAATATGTACATGTAGGTTGGGGTAGAAATTTATAAAGAGGGGAGATGCAACAACTAGCATGGGTTGCTAATATGACTAAGATTGTGCCTTTGTCTACTGGACAATGAAAAAAAGTTGATATAAAATAATTGCCTCCACAAATAGGGTCTGATTGTGGCTAGGCTACTTTGAAGCAAGGTAAGACATCCCTCATAATATGTTTTACATTTTCAGGTTTCAAACAATTAAGTATGTTTTCAAAATGCATACTGCCTCCAGCTCATTGCAAGGTGGTTTGTTGTTTGAGATGCTGTACGTGTGTGATGAATAAGATACATAACAAATATACTGTACACAAGTGCCAATTTAATTCCGTTCAATTATGCAAATTTACCTATAGACCGATAAGCATGACCAGTTAAATGTATTTACATTGACTGGTATTTCCATCAATGAATAGGCTAAAAGCATTATTTGCAATAGGATTTATTTTTCTCCCGGACAATTGACCAGTGGCAATTTTATTTATTGGCTTTTAAAAAGAAATGATCAGCTACTACCGGCTATCGGAAATTCTGCTGTAAATATACCCTTGGATATGAATACTGTTATCATTATCAACATGTTTGTTTCTGTTATCATTCTAGTCAACAAGGTCTCAAAATTATATGATTTAGTTGAAAATGACATTGGGAATGAGAGGGTGCTTTTCTTACCATTGAAATGTTCCTGGTTCTGCTTCAGGTCGGGACTGTTCTCTATCCAGTCTTGTTTTAAGTGCTCCCGTTCCTTGTCTTTGTGCTTCTTGGACTTCTTCTTTTTGTGCTGGCCGTTGGCTAGCTGCTGGTCAGTGTAGATGGAGGGCTCAGTTTGTGGGGCCTTGGGGCTTGGTACGGCTGGGACCGGCTCGGTCCTCTCCAGCTTGGGAATGCTGGAGGAACCATCCAGTTTGTGCCGTGTGTAGAGACCATTAGGGCTTCCCTGGCTGTGATTGTTGGTTCTCTCAAACTCTGTTTTGGTCTGTACACTGGTGTTTCCTGGACCAGATGAGCTACGGGCTCCAATGGGACCAAGGTGTCCATTGGAAAGGGACTGCAGGGGTAAACTGTGGTCTAATAGTCTTTGCTTCTTGGGGGTCTGACAATCAGATAGCTCAGAGGGAAATGGGCGTTTCTATGTGAAGGGGTAGAGAAGAGGTTTTACGTGTAAGACTTTTTGGCAAAGACTAACCATTAAAACTTCCCAACTGGCTCCTGAAAACGGCAGTGACTGAACTGCCTCCAGCACTCCCATAAATAAAAAGCAGATGCTGCCACACCAACAAACGTTCCTCTCATTTCTTCCGTACTCAATCTTATTCTGCAGTATGTCTTGTCAAAAGGCACTAATCAAACAGAAATAATTTAAGCCTTGAAATTAATCTTTGCATTCTCTTTAATTTATAATGAATATCAAGAAAATAAACAGTGAGAAAGGGCAGGACATAGAAATGATTTTAGAGTTAGGAAGGTGAGTATTTACCACAGAGGGATATTTTAGAGTTAGGAAGGTGGGTATTTACCACAGAGAGAGATTTTAGAGTTAGGAAGGTGGGTATTTACCACAGAGAGAGATTTTAGAGTTAGGAAGGTGGGTATTTACCACACAGAGAGATTTTAGAGTTAGGAAGGTGGGTATTTACCACAGAGGGAGATTTTAGAGTTAGGAAGGTGGGTATTTACCACAGAGGGAGATTTTAGAGTTAGGAAGGTGGGTATTTACCACAGAGGGAGATTTTAGAGTTAGGAAGGTGGGTATTTACCACAGAGGGAGATTTTAGAGTTAGGAAGGTGGGTATTTACCACAGAGAGATTTTAGAGTTAGGAAGGTGGGTATTTACCACACAGAGAGATTTTAGAGTTAGGAAGGTGGGTATTTACCACAGAGGGAGATTTTAGAGTTAGGAAGGTGGGTATTTACCACAGAGGGAGATTTTAGAGTTAGGAAGGTGGGTATTTACCACAGAGGGAGATTTTAGAGTTAGGAAGGTGGGTATTTACCACAGAGGGAGATTTTAGAGTTAGGAAGGTGGGTATTTACCACAGAGAGAGATTTTAGAGTTAGGAAGGTGGGTATTTACCACAGAGGGAGATTTTAGAGTTAAGAAGGTGGGTATTTACCACACAGAGAGATTTTAGAGTTAGGAAGGTGGGTATTTACCACACAGAGACATTTTAGAGTTAGGAAGGTGGGTATTTACCACAGAGGGAGATTTTAGAGTTAGGAAGGTGGGTATTTACCACAGAGGAGATTTTAGAGTTAGGAAGGTGGGTATTTACCACAGAGGGAGATTTTAGAGTTAGGAAGGTGGGTATTTACCACAGAGGGAGATTTTAGAGTTAGGAAGGTGGGTATTTACCACACAGAGAGATTTTAGAGTTAGGAAGGTGGGTATTTACCACAGAGGGAGATTTTAGAGTTAGGAAGGTGGGTATTTACCAGAGAGAGATTTTAGAGTTAGGAAGGTGGGTATTTACCACAGAGAGAGATTCTAGAGTTAGGAAGGTGGGTATTTACCACACAGAGAGATTTTAGAGTTAGGAAGGTGGGTATTTACCACAGAGGGAGATTTTAGAGTTAGGAAGGTGGGTATTTACCACAGAGGGAGTTTTTAGAGTTAGGAAGGTGAGTATTTACCACAGAGAGAGATTTTAGAGTTAGGAAGGTGGGTATTTACCACAGAGGGAGATTTTAGAGTTAGGAAGGTGGGTATTTACCACAGAGGGAGATTTTAGAGTTAGGAAGGTGGGTATTTACCACAGAGGGAGTTTTTAGAGTTAGGAAGGTGGGTATTTACCACAGAGGGAGATTTTAGAGTTAGGAAGGTGGGTATTTACCACAGAGGGAGATTTTAGAGTTAGGAAGGTGGGTATTTACCACAGAGGGAGATTTTAGAGTTAGGAAAGTGAGTATTTACCACAGAGGGAGATTTTAGAGTTAGGAAGGTGGGTATTTACCACAGAGGGAGATTTTAGAGTTAGAAAGGTGGGTATTTACCACAGAGGGAGATTTTAGAGTTAGGAAGGTGGGTATTTACCACAGAGGGAGATTTTAGAGTTAGGAAGGTGGGTATTTACCACAGAGGGAGTTTTGACCGGGCTGAGCTGTGACGGAGAATCCCCAGGGGTTTTGTGGAATGAATGGTTTGACTGGAAACTCTTCAACTGGCTACTGCTGCTCAGTGGCTGCAGTTTCCTGCAACATTAGAAGGGGAAGGCATTTTTACTTTGCTATTCCGTCTATATTAGGGAAGATCATTTAAGCTTTAAACTTGACTTTGGACAGACGTATTAGTTTGTAAATAATGGTTCAAACTCCAACTGCAATTGTATGGTCTCCAGTGAAGTGAAAGAGTTGGGGCATGTTAACAGATGAAAACATAACACAACAAAACAGAAAGAACCATTTGGTTACTGTAACTTCAGGATCAAGATACATAAATTACAAGCAAAGTATTACGCCTTAGAAAATAACAAATAGAACCACGCTGTCAGACAGAAATTACACTCCAAAATATTTTACAACACACCAGTTTTCTACACTTGACCTCAAAGTGAAACTGACAAGTTTGCCAGCATGTTTCAAAGTGTTAGGCTATCTGTAGATTACATCTGTAAGAGACAGGCACTAAGGCGGAGCAGTGTCCAGTCATCTCAGTGAGGAGAACAATGGTGCCAGATGCAGGCTATGTTAGGCAAAACACTCCTCTCTCCACTGGCAATCTGCTTCCTCCAGCTCCTTCCTCACAGAAACCTCACTGGAATCAGAGTTCCATCATACCTCCCACAGCAGCCACATTACCTTTTTAACTAGATGATCAATGGAATCTGCTGGAAGCAGCACTGGCTTTCAGGACATTCCAGACATGAGATCCTCTGACAGACTAGGCTGCCAGCCTGGTTGGATTCTGATACTAATCACATCCAAATTAAGTTTCTCTCTGAGATAAACTATAGAAAAAGGCTCTTCATTATGATTCAAGAACGGACATATAGTTATGAGCCAAGTCAACAGCACCCGTATCCTGTACATTCAAAAGGCTCTTTCTAACATGTGAGTCAGTATTGTAAACAGAAGGGCAACAGCAAGTTGCACAATAAGCAGGCAGGACGTGGACATCCATCCAAAATGATGTCCACTCTCTCATTCTGAAAAGCTCAGCAGGGCTACTGTCCTCTACATTAATGCTATTTGGCAACACCATGCAGATAATATCCCCCCCACCCCATTAAGACATTATCTGTGCCGAGATATAGTCATTTAGAGTCTCTCCTTTCAACATGATCACAGCAACCTGCCACAGTAATCCAGTGGGCCTGCAGTCTTAGTGCCAGCACGTTGTCAAAAAGCATCAGAGCCCCCCCGCTACTGAGGAGAGGTAATCATCCAAGTACTGAAGCTTACAATGTTACATTAAAATGAACTACAGACAAGGGGGGCTCTCCACCACGACACCAACATCATGTTGATATAGAGGGAAATATTAAAATATTCACTGGTGAGAATGAGAAGGAGAGTGTGATGGTAGAGAAGGCAGGTGAGTAGAAGTACAAGCCACACCCACCTGGCCAGGAGCCTATGGATGAGCTGCTTCTCTTCCTCTAGGTAACCGGGCCAATCCTTCTGGACATGACTGTAGAACTCATCCTTCAGTGTAAAGCTGTGGTCTTTGGGATTCAGTTTAGCAACCTGCAAATCAATGACAAACACATTTTAACCGTCTGTCTCTAAAGTATTAGTTGCAGTTTTGACCCTGGTTAAAAAAAGGATCCAGTGGCAGGCTGTCAAAGTTCAATAATACATTGTTCACTATTAACAAGTAATTCATAGTAAACACAGCACTTACACCAGCACTGTGTTCAGTTAGAGTCACAAATGGAATGGCTCCGTGACAAAGAGAGCGAGAAAGCGGCGAGAGAGAGAGGCTCCTTTGCAGTGTCTACATTTGGAACCCCTAGAGGGGTTTAGAATGGCTTATAAATGCACCTGAATCCCAAAGGCACATTTAAAGTTGCTGTGATGTTTTACATGTGTTTCATTTACCTAAATAGATTAGGTTTATTCATTTCAAATGTATTACAATTGGACCACAATATGCAAAAGTTGTGCGTTATTGAGTTTGATCTCTACTCAATGAAAGTACAGTTTTAGTGTCGTGTTGTGTTCTAGAGGTCTCACATCGTCCAGTACTGCTCCCAGGTCAGCCTTGTCCTTAGGACTGGCCCTCTCCCTCTCCAGCCACAGTAGCAGCTCGGGCTTCCTGTAGGCCTTCAAGGCCAAGACGTGGATGATGCGGTCTCTTAGGGGCCGGAGGGCCACTGGGCTGGGGGCCCCGCTCCTCTTGTTGCTGGGGGAGTGCTTGTTGCTGCTGCTGTCCATGCTTGACGACAGGCCCTGCTTCCTCTGGATCTTCACACATTTACCTGACAGAGAAAAGTAGATACACAGAGAGGTGCCATTTGATGAGAACAATGTTAGTGACATACAAACAATATTATAGACATAAAAGCTACCTTCTTACTCATCTAAGCTACTGTTACCAAGTAAAGAGTAGTGGTTTTGTGCTCTTGTCAGTCGGTGAAAGTTTCAGCAATTACCACAATTATCACTTGGATGATCTAAAGCGCTCATAGAAAGCCAAGCAGTACACTGGACAAGCGGGATGGGAGGATTATGTTCTAACTGCCTCTGGACAGGTTTCAAATAGACTGACACTTCTCTGAGCCCAGCAACTCAACATCAGGCCAATCCTCAGGCCAGTTATGCAAAAAAAGGCCTGGTATAATGTGTGAGACAAGGGCCAGAAGCAAAACCTGATGTGCTTTGTCTTGACAGATGTCTGTCATAAATACAGTATGCAAACACTGCACACAGGAATAGCACCTTGCATCCATAGCAGGAAATAGCATCTGAACAAACATGTTTAGCCAGAACTCAAACAGCCTCATGTACACATGCAGTGTTGGTGGGCAGCGCCAGGCTTGGAGTTCAGTGAAAGAGTTGCCAGTGAAGTTAACCGGCTCCTGTGCAAGCAGAGGAGCATGGAAAGTTAAACACCTCACTGCTCACTCATACACAAAGGACTTTTCTTCCTGTTGCAGCACTAATTATCCTGGCTCCAAGCCAGCAGGACGTGGCGGTGCTTATAGATATATCTCCCAACCCTGATCTCATTAAAAAAGTTTAAGCTCTGCTTTGAAGGTTGCTATAGGATGCAAAGCACAGCATCTTCATGGAAGCAGAGTGGTTCTGGTACAACCGGTATCTACTATATTAAGTAAAGCTGGGGGCCAGCTGCACTGTACAGTGCGTGAAAGAGTTGATTTACTCTATGACATATGGACCTCGATGATTTACATACTCTGTAAAATAATGTCTGGCACCATGCACTCAATTTGACATTCCTAAAAGCCTACAGTTGTTGCACAACTGGAATGTAATAATGTTAAAGCTAGAATCTGCAGTTGATACATACATTTTTGGACTTCTAAATTAATAATATGTACCCATTGATTCTTGAAGAATATAACTTATAAATGACTTATGAGCTTATTTCAACTGTTATAGAACTCAAAATAAAAACTTGTTTCACTCCAATGTTTGGAAACAATGTACACATACACTTAGGTTGGAGTCATCGTTTTTCAGCCACTCCACACATTTCTTGTTTACAAACTATAGTTTGGCAAGTCGGTTAGGACATTTACTTTGTGCATGACACAAGTAATTTTTCCAACAATTGTTTACAGACAGATTATTTCACTTATAATTCACTGTATCACAATTCCAGTGGGTCAGAAATGTACATACACTAAGTTGACTGTGCCTTTAAACAGCTTGGAAAATTCCAGAAAATCATAGAAGCTTTAGAAGCTTCTGATAGGCTAATTGACATAATTTGAGTCAATTGGAGGTGTACCTGTGGATGTATTTCAAGGCCTACCTTCAAACTCAGTGCCTCTTTTCTTGACATCATGGGAAAATCAAAAGTAATCAGCCAAATCCTCCTAAAAATAATTATAGACCACCACAAGTCTGGTTCATCCTTGGGAGCAATTCTAAACACCTGAAGGTACCATGTTCATCTATACAAACAATAGTATGCAAGTATAAACACCATGGGACCACGCAGCCGTCATACCGCTCAGGAAGGAGACGCGTTCTGTCTCCTAGAGATGAACGTACCTTGGTGCGAAAAGTGCAAATCAATCCCAGAACAACAGCAAAGGACCTTTTGAAGATGCTGGAGGAAACCGGTACAAAAGTATCTATAGCCACAGTAAAACGAGTCCTATATCGACAATGGCTTCTTCCTGAGTAAGGAAGAAGCCATTGCTAAAAAAATAAAAAATAAAAAAGCCAGACTACGGTTTGCAACATCACATGGGGACAAAGATCATACTTTTTGGAGAAATGTCCTCTGGTCTGATGAAACAAAAATAGAACTGTTTGGCCATAATGACCGCCGTTATGTTTGGAGGATAAATGGGGAGGCTTGTAAGCCGAAGAACACCATCCCAACCATGAAGCACGGCGGTGACAGCAACATGTTGTGGGGGTGCTTTGCTGCAGGAGGGACTGGTGCACTTCTCAAAATAGATGGCATAATGAGGAAAGAAAATTATGTGGATATATTGAAGCAACATCTCAAGACATCAGTCAGGAAGTTAAAGCTCGGTCGCAAATGGGTCTTCCAAATGACCCCAAGCATACTTCCAAAGTTGTGGCAAAATGGCTTAAGGACAACAAAGTCAAGGTATTGGAGTGGCCATCACAAAGCCCTGACCTCAATCCTATAGAACATTTGTGGGCAGAACAGAAAATGCTTGTGCGAGCAAGGAGGCCTACAAAGCGGACTCAGTTACATCAGCTCTGTCAGGAGGAATGGGCCAAAATTCCCCCAACTTACAGTGGGAAGCTTGTGGAAGATTACCCAAAACATTTGACCCAAATTAAACAATTTAAAGGCAATGATACCAAATACTAATTGAGTGTACGTAAACTTCTGACCCACTGGGAATGTGATGAAAGAAATAAAAGCTTAAATAAATAATTCTCTCTACTATTATTCTGACATTTCACATTCTTAAAATAAAGTGGTGATCCTAACTGACAAATTCCCTAAGACAGGGAATTTGTACAAGGATTAAATGTCAGGAATTGTGAAAAACTGAGTTTAACTTCAGTAAGTCAGTGTGCAACAGATGGAAAATACATTCATGGGTAACAAAACATACCAGAATTCTCAGCAACACAAGTAAATTGTATTTGTGTCATACTTCCACTATGAAATTACTCCTGTGCAAGACAAAGACTACTTATAGACTTCAACTGTAATTGTAAACAAACACCGTATAGCCTTTAAAGCATGGTTAAAATGATCATTTTGATATCATAGATGGTCAGTCCTTGCATCCATAGCTCTGTCTATGAGAGTCGTTTCATTTCTCAAGGCCCATCACTCAGTATTTTACCTAAACAGAGGTGGGGGAAATGCTATGTTATTGTTTCAGCTTAGGATTCTAACTTTAAAACCATATTGGTTAACAAGTCTTCAAAATGTCTATTCTTCAAGAATGAAATGCTTTGCATAACAGTTACACAAAACTTCCTGACATTTTCATAACGTGAGAAATGAGGATATCATCAACATATACTATGCACCCCAGTAAGATTAAAGGGTGTAATTTTAATCAACTCTGGGCCTGAGGGTAAATCTCTGCTTTTGCCAAATGCAATGCAGTTTCCAGAGCTTGTCGTAACAGCTACTGTGGTTCAAGACACATACCATTTACAGTCCAATATCTTCCTGTAGTGTAGTGAAATAGCCTGTGTTGCCACATTTTAAACATGCAGCGACTAGACGCTAACAACAATAAATTCAATATGCTTGTCATGTAGTTGGTTATGGGAAGATTTGAAAAGCGCAATTCTGTCTACTGTATAGCTTTTACACGAAACCAGCAGAACACTGAACATGCTTGACTAAAACATACTTAACTTATTAGAAATAGGATATGGGTTGGTTCCTTTGTTGCTGAAAAATATTGTGTGAAAAATGCTCTAAAAAAAATCTAAAGCAGTAACTAGATACAGTAGTTGTACAGTTCTGTATATATTTTCTTTGTCAAACTTGTTCTGTTTGGTTGTGTTCTTGAACGTAGCCCTGTTTCTTTGTGTTCTTGAACACATTTCATTTTTGTTCATTGTTTTCACCTGTGTTAGTTACTCACCTGGTCTCATCAGCTCCTGATTTAGTTCAGTTCATTCTGTTTGTGCCTTTGTGAGGTATTATTTGTTTTGACTCTATTAAGCCTTTTCCTAGCTTGTTTGTGAGAACCAGTTATAGCCTTCAGTCCTTGTTTTGATTCACCTGCTTGTTTGCCAACCTGTGTATGACCATTGCCTGTCTGTGACCACGATTCCTAACTTCTGTGAAAGGTGTAATAAACACCTGCCGCGCTCTGCGTGTGAATCTACACCTTTTTCTTCCTGCGTATTCATTACAGTAGTCACATGTTTAGACACAACCATGTTGATAACATTGAAACCAAAACAGTAGCATTCACCCAAAATGTACGGTTACACCAAAAACTATATAATGGCTCAGCTTGATATTGTATGGGTGTTCCTCATCCCATCTGTCACCAAGGTGTAGTGTATCACAACCATGAGTAATGTACGTCAGACTGACACCAGACCCAGCAGAGAAGTGATGATGATTGACTGAGCCTATAACAGGCTAAGGAGAAGTTCTTCATGGTTCCATGTTGGGAGTCTATCCAGGACGGTGGGGTTAAGTCCTACTCTAGCAATAAGTGCCATGGGATCTTCAGTGATCACAGAGTTAGGATCTTGGCTTATCATCTTAACTGAAAGAGTGCACACAGTGTGTGGTATTCCTCACTCCTATAGACTCCTATAGAGGGAGGAGCGCTGTAGCATGTTCTACTGGTACCTGGTGTTCTCAGGCCGTCTCCTAACAAGATGACATTATTTTAACGAGACCCAACACTAACTGGACTAACCAGACCCAACACTAACTGGACTAACCAGACCCAACACTAACTAGACTAACCAGACCCAACACTAACTGGACTAACCAGACCTAACACTAACTGGACTAACCAGACCCAACACTAACTGGACTTACCAGACCCAACACTAACTGGACTTACCAGACCCAACACTAACTGGACTAACCAGACCCAACACTAACTGGACTAACCAGACACAACACTAACTGGACTAACCAGACCTAACACTAACTGGACTTACCAGACCCAACACTAACTGGACTAACCAGACCCAACACTAACTAGACTAACCAGACCCAACACTAACTGGACTAACCAGACCTAACACTAACTGGACTTACCAGACCCAACACTAACTGGACTAACCAGACCCAACACTAACTGGACTTACCAGACCCAACACTAACTGGACTAACCAGACCCAACACTAACTGGACTAACCAGACCTAACACTAACTGGACTAACCAGACCCAACACTAACTGGACTAACCAGACCTAACACTAACTGGACTAACCAGACCCAACACTAACTAGACTAACCAGACCCAACACTAACTGGACTAACCAGACCTAACACTAACTGACCCAGACCCAACACTAACTGTACTAGCAAACACTAACTGGACTTACCAGACCCAACACTAACTGGACTAACCAGACCCAACACTAACTGGACTAACCAGACCTCACTAACTGGATAATCAGGCCCAACACTAACTGGACAATCATTCCCAACACTAACTGGATAACCAGACCCAAAACTTGGACTAACCAGACCCAACACTAACTGGACTCCAGACCCAACACTAACTG
This sequence comes from Oncorhynchus keta, assembly GCF_023373465.1. Lineage (NCBI taxonomy): Eukaryota > Metazoa > Chordata > Actinopteri > Salmoniformes > Salmonidae > Oncorhynchus > Oncorhynchus keta. Next base: position 28,359,215 of record NC_068437.1, on the reverse strand, counting down.
GACCTTAACACTAACTGGACTTACAGACCTTTCTAACTGGACTAATCAGGCCCAACACTAACTGGACTAACCAGACCCAACACTAACTGGACTAACCAGACCCAACACTAACTGGACTCAGACCCAACACTAACTGGACTAACCAGACCCAACACTAACTGGACTAACCAGACCATAGAATTACTGGTACCAGAAAACACTAACTGGACTGGCTGCCCAACACTAACTGGTTTGTGGCCCAACACTAACTGGACAACCAGGCCCAACACTCTGGTTTACCAGACCTAACACTAACTGGACTTCAGACCCAACACTAACTGGGTGACCCAACACTAACTAGACTCCAGACCGTGCACTAACTGGACTAAAGACCTAACACTAACTGGTTACCAGACCCAACACTAACTGAAACCAGACCCAACACAACTGGACTTCCAGACTGACTGGACTAACCAGACCCAACACTAACTGGACTAACCAGACCTAACACTTGGACAACCAGACCCAACACTAACTGGAAACCAGACCTAACACTTGGACTAGAACCAGACCCAACACTAACTAGACTTTGAACACCAACTGGACAACAGACCTAACACTAACTGGACTGCCAGACCCAACATGACAACTAGACCTTTAACTGGACTTGACCCAACACCCTGGACAACCAGACCCAACACTAACTGGACAACAGACCTGGCACTAACTGGTAATCAGGCCCAACACTAACTGGACTAATCAGGCCCAACACTAACTGGACTAACCAGACCCAAAACTCAACTGGACTCCAGACCCAACACTAACTGGACTAACCAGACCCAACACTAACTGGTAACCAGACCTAACACTAACTGGACTTAGCCAGGACAGCAGAGTCCCAACACAACTGGACCAAAACCAGACCCAACACTAACTGGAAACCCTAACACTAACTGGACTAAAGACCCAACACTAACTGAAATAGACCCAACACTAACTGGACCCAGACCTAACAATAACTGGTCTAACCAGACCCAACACTTTGGACTGAGGCCCAAACTAACTGTCAACACTAACTGGACTAACCAGGCCTAACCCTTCTGACCCTCAATACTAGCAAACATGTGGTGGGGGATTCACTATACATCTATCTCCACTGAATATGTTCAACTAAAACACATTCCCTTTATAAGACCGTTTTGTACAATTACAGTAATGGTCAGAGATGACCTTAACATGCCTTTTACAGAATTTCTTCAATCTTTTCACTGGGAAAGTATTCGAACCATACATTAAAACTAAATGATATGCATTTTCCTGCAAACTATCATTTGTATGTAGAAACATGAGGAGATAGCCATAGAATTACTGTACCACAAAAATACTGCTGGCTGCCACAGGAGGTTTGTGTGCACAGTAGCGCAAATGGCATCTAGTTTATGACCCTTTAATTTCAGTTGCCTTTGAATGGGTGCCTTACTGTCCTGTCCGTGCTGTGGGAAAGTGCGTTGTGTGCCTTAAACCTTATGAAACCAATGTCAATGTTCCCAGGCTGAGGTTGCAAGTGGACGTCCTCCTTTTCACTTGACTAACTTTAATTTAAAATGCATTATTTGGATTAGAATTCAGTCGTTGTTTTGAACCCATTCAGCAAAGACATTACACTGCAATCTCAACATGACAGCTACCTTTAACAGGATTGTGCAACAGCCCTCAAGGAGCCTATTTCAACAGCATGGCATGTCATGTGTTCTGCCACCTCTGGTCTCTTGGCCCTCCCACCCCTACGGGAAGGCAGCTCAGCCCAGTCAAGTCCAGGCTCTTCTCTGTTCTGGCACCCCAATGGTAAAGCCAGCTTCCCCTGAAGCCAGGACAGCAGAGTCCCTGCCCATCTACCAAAATCATCTGAAACCCTACCTCTTTAAAGAGTATCTGAAATAGTCCCACAGCACCCCCTCTCTCCCCTACTTTATTGAGGAAAAATGTCATTACTATGTCATTACTATGAGATATGTGGTTGTCTCACCTAGCTATCTTAAGATGAATGCACTAACTGTAAGTCGCTCTGGATAAGAGCGTCTGCTAAATGACTACAATTTAAAATGTTAAAATGTGTTGCTTGCTTCATCAGTGGTAGAACATGGATCGTGCAGTATGTTCTATTTGTTTTAGACAATATGTGTAAAACTGTAAAACTGTCAGTGTCTGCAAAGAAGAGCTCTATGTGCCTTAAATCCACAAATGCATATTATGTCATAAAGACAGCATAGTTCTACACGTCTGTTCAGGTTATAATACACAGCATCGGTAACATGTCCATTTAGAACCCACCAGAAGACACATAAGTATACCTGTGTCTGCATCCTCCTACATGGCATGTAACTAATGCACATCCCAATGGTCCCACTGGTTCACATGCTGTATAAAAATATCTACAGCACTGCTATGCTGGGCTCTTGAGTGGCGCAGCAGTCTAAAGCACTGCATCTCAGTGCTAGAGGTTTGATACTGGGCTGTATCACACTGCATCTCAGTGCTAGAGGTTTGATACTGGGCTGTATCACACTGCATCTCAGTGCTAGAGGTTTGATACTGGGCTGTATCACACTGCATCTCAGTGCTAGAGGTTTGATACTGGGCTGTATCACACTGCATCTCAGTGCTAGAGGTTTGATACTGGGCTGTATCACACTGCATCTCAGTGCTAGAGGTTTGATACTGGGCTGTATCACACTGCATCTCAGTGCTAGAGGTTTGATACTGGGCTGTATCACACTGCATCTCAGTGCTAGAGGTTTGATACTGGGCTGTATCACACTGCATCTCAGTGCTAGAGGTTTGATACTGGGCTGTATCACACTGCATCTCAGTGCTAGAGGTTCGATACCGGGCTGTATCACACTGCATCTCAGTGCTAGAGGTTTGATACTGGGCTGTATCACACTGCATCTCAGTGCTAGAGGTTTGATACCGGGCTGTATCACACTGCATCTCAGTGCTAGAGGTTTGATACTGGGCTGTATCACACTGCATCTCAGTGCTAGAGGTTTGATACTGGGCTGTATCACACTGCATCTCAGTGCTAGAGGTTTGATACTGGGCTGTATCACACTGCATCTCAGTGCTAGAGGTTTGATACTGGGCTGTATCACACTGCATCTCAGTGCTAGAGGTTTGATACTGGGCTGTATCACACTGCATCTCAGTGCTAGAGGTTTGATACTGGGCTGTGTCACACTGCATCTCAGTGCTAGAGGTTCGATACCGGGCTGTATCACACTGCATCTCAGTGCTAGAGGTTTGATACCGGGCTGTATCACACTGCATCTCAGTGCTAGAGGTTTGATACCGGGCTGTATCACACTGCATCTCAGTGCTAGAGGTATGATACTGGGCTGTATCACACTGCATCTCAGTGCTAGAGGTTTGATACTGGGCTGTATCACACTGCATCTCAGTGCTAGAGGTTTGATACCGGGCTGTATCACACTGCATCTCAGTGCTAGAGGTTTGATACTGGGCTGTATCACACTGCATCTCAGTGCTAGAGGTTTGATACCGGGCTGTATCACACTGCATCTCAGTGCTAGAGGTTTGATACCGGGCTGTATCACACTGCATCTCAGTGCTAGAGGTTTGATACTGGGCTGTATCACACTGCATCTCAGTGCTAGAGGTTTGATACTGGGCTGTATCACACTGCTTCTCAGTGCTAGAGGTTTGATACTGGGCTGTATCACACTGCATCTCAGTGCTAGAGGTTTGATACCGGGCTGTATCACACTGCATCTCAGTGCTAGAGGTTTGATACTGGGCTGTATCACACTGCATCTCAGTGCTAGAGGTTTGATACTGGGCTGTATCACACTGCATCTCAGTGCTAGAGGTTCGATACCAGGCTGTGTCACACTGCATCTCAGTGCTAGAAGTTCGATACCGGGCTGTATCACACTGCTTCTCAGTGCTAGAGGTTTGATACCGGGCTGTATCACACTGCATCTCAGTGCTAGAGGTTTGATACCGGGCTGTATCACACTGCATCGCAGTGCTAGAGGTTTGATACCGGGCTGTATCACAACCAGCCATGATTGGGAGTCCCATAGGGTGGCGCACAATTGGCCCAGCGTCATCCGGGTTAAGGGAGGGTTTGGCCGGGGTAGGCCCTCATTGTAAAATAAGAATTTGTTCTTAACTGACTTGCCTAGTTAAATAAAGGTTCAATAAAAAAGTATGCTCCCACAATAATATCTTTACATAGTGGCACAAACATGTTTTTGATTCTGATTTTCGTCAGTTCTTAACTACTTATGGTAAATTATGGCCTTTGCTTCAGAGAATCTGCAAACAATAATTCAGTATTTCAGCTGATGAAAACTAATTGAATCGCAGCCACTGTAATTAAACTCTTAGGCAGAACTTCATCCACTCAGCATGAGACTTGTTAGTGCATACTTCTGGCAAACTCAATCACATGAATGGAGCTGGCAGGCAGGTTGGCAGTGTGCCTGAGCAATCTGGTCTAAATGAAGGGAGAAGAAGAAGAAAAAGAGGCCTCCCCTGTCGCATGAATAATTGCAACCCAGTACTTTGATCAACTATGCGATAACTTCCACACCATATGGCAATTATCAGCAGGACAAGATGGTAAAAGGCGATGGATTAGAAGCTTTCAGAGAACATTAAAACACCTCAATTTTTTTGCCCAAAGGTAAAGGGCTCGGTGTGAAGCTGGTTTGGACATAGCTCAGCCAGCAGAGGAAAAAGCAGCCTGTGACTGCAGACTTACCACGAGTGGAGCCTGGCTTGATCTCGATGGCCGACCTGCTCATGATGTCCTTCTCCACCTGAGACATGCGCTCCCGGGTCATCTGGTACGAGTCATCAGTGGCACACACAGTGATCTTGTCCTGAATACTGCCCTGGCCCTCCAGGTGCTCCCTGCCCTCCCTGAGGCGAGTAGAAGATCAGGCTCACATAGCAGCAAAAAGTCTCACACTACTTCCAAATCAATACAGCATTTCTTGAAAATGTGTTTTGTGTGATTCTGTCTACATATGACATGTGTCTCACTCCCAGGGCTGGTTCTGTGACTTCTGTCCTCATGCTTGTTCCTCACATCCTATGCTAAGGCATTAAGCTGCAGAACAAGTGAAGTATTGTAAAAGCCACAAGACTTTGAGCTGCAGGGCAAACAGAGCGTCACAGCTCTACCCCCCCAACTAACCATACATGGTTCCAAACACTGTGATCTCACTGTCCTCAGACATGTGTAGGTCAAAGGTCTAGAGACAACCAACCTCAACTGTCAAACTTTAGCAACACAGTATGCTAAATAGGTGCTTACAGTAACTAAAAAGACAAAACAAAAAGCTCAACAGAAAGTACTTAAATCAAAAGGACAGAGTTTATGAGTAGTTCTAAAATAAGACTGAACTGTATTATACATGCAATGGTAAGAAAAATTGTCTGAGGATAAGCTGTAATTTGAAGCGGTCACATTGTGACAAGGGTTACTTAGGTTGGCAATAGGAGAGAGAGTGTAAGAGAGAGCCGTGTCTCAGAAGTCCTGTGGTCACAATCTGACTGAACTGGCTGTGGTTGACTGTGAAAACAGTGGCGTGTGCTTACCTTGAGACATACTGGTGGGTGCAGTCGAAGCTGGCCTGAGGTTTGTCCTTGCTATCACTGGACAGGTAGAAGGAGAAGACCCGTAGTGCGTCCGAGGCATCTGGGGACGGGGCGGGGATCTTGATGTACTGTTGTCAGGGGACACAGAGAGATCGTTAGAACACTGAGGAGACCTTGTGTAAAATGATAAATGTTTATCATGTTTAGCATATTCAGCTGTGCCATCGGACTGCATATTCTAAACATGCTAAATGAAATGCCTTGCGTTTGTGTCATACAATCCGAAAAGTTTTGGAATCTAACGTATACAGGACTGTAAAGAAGGAAGTCATCAATTAGGTTACGCATTTAATTGGATAGCAAAACGTGCTAAACAGGAAGACTGAGGTTATTGACATTGCATATGATTCAACTGCTCAGGGTGGCAGCCAGGCAGCCTCTGGCTTAATGTGATATCAAATGAAGCCACATCTGAAGCGTTTGAAAGTCAACTAGGCATATCATATCACTTCTCCAATCTAATTCCAAACGTCAACACACATCTTTGAAAGCCATGCTGTAGTTCTGCTCTTCAATGGTACACTATATATACAAAAGTATGTGGACACCTGTTCAAATAAGTGGATTTGACTATTTAAGCCACACCCGTTGCTGACAGGTGTATACAAATTGAGCACACTGCCATGCAATCTCTATAGACAAACATTGGCAGTAGAATGCCCTTACTGAAGAGCTCAGTGACTTTCAATGTGGCACCGTCATAGAATGCCCCCTTTCCAACAAGTGAGTTCGTCAAGTTTCTCCCTGCTAGAGCTGTCCCGGTCAATTGTAAGTGCTGTTATTGTGAACTGAAAATGACTAGGAGCAACAACGGTTAAGCCGCAAAGTGGTAGGCCACACAAGCTCACAGAACGGGACCGCCGAGTTCTGAAGCGCATAAAAATCATCTGTCCTTTGTTGCAACACATACTGCTGAGTTCCAATCTGCCCCTGGGAGCATTAACTATTCGTCAGGAGCTTAATTAAATGGGTCTCCATGGCTGAGCAGATGCACACAAGTCCAAGGTCACCATGTGCAATGTCAAGTGTTGGCTGGATTGGTGTAAAGCTCACCGCCATTGGACTCTGGAGCAGTGGAAATGTGTTCTCTGGAGTGATGAATCACGCTTCACAATCTGGCAGTCCGACGGTCAAATCTGGGTTTGACGGATGCCAAAAAATGCAGAGTGCCAACTATAAAGTTTGGTGGAGGAATAATGGTCTGGGGTTGTTTTTCATGGTTCGGGCTAGGCCCCTTAGTTCCAGGGAAGGGAAATCTTAATGCTACAGCATACAATGACATTCTAGATAATTCTGTGCTTCCAACTTTGGGGAAGGCCCTTTCCTGTTCAGCATGACAATGCCCCAGTGCACAAAGCAAGGTTCATGCATAAATGGTTTGTTGAGATCAGAGTGGAAGAACCGAACCTCAACCCCATCGAACACCTTTGGGATGAATTGGAACGCCGACTGCGAGCCAGGCCTAATCGCACAACATCAGTGCCTGACCTCACTAATGTTCTCGTGGCTGAATGGAAGCAAGTCCCCGCAGCAATGTTCCAACATCTAGCGGAAAGCCTTCCCTGAATAGTGGAGGCTGTTATAGCCATATTAATGCCCATGATTTTGGAATGAGATGTTTGACGAACAGGTGTCCATATACATGTAGTGTATTATCGATTACAGCGTTCCTCTGTAGTTGCTAACTGAATGCTGTGTCCATACAGAGCAATTCAGTTACTCAATTTTCAATCGCTGTTCCTAGCCCACTCCTGGTATAGAGAAGAGTGTAGACGGTAGTTTCTACAAAACATTTTTTACAGATTCTTTCTATTCATACTATTAAATGGCAAGTCTTAAACAAGTCTTTAAAAAACACTTTCCCTTCTTCTGTCTAAAAGTTATTGTGTGCTTGGTACATCCATATAAAACCATCTTCTCTCCAAACTAACATTCTCTGCTATCCTCAAACAACCCAAGATAAATATGTAAGCACAGCGCACAAAAACACCAATTATAGATGTATAAATACAGTCTTAAAACAGGCAAAATGTAAAAGGTGTCCATCTGTAGAGCACCATGTTAATCATCTACCTATACCCGTTTTCCTGTATTCTGCATGTTACACTCTGTGACACACTTGTATCAACCTTGCAGCATTACTGCTTTGATGTTCCTGCTTTGGAACAACACTGTTATTTAATGAGTACAGTTTATCTCACCAGGGGGTGATTGGAGTAAATGTAATCTAGAAGTTTATTCGCTAGTGGACCAAAGTAGATTTTAATGTATTGATATGAGAGCGGGCTTGACCCCCCCGCTGTTTTCAAGCCATAAAACTGACCTAAATAAGCAACTGGCTAAGACAATAAAGTCAGTTTTATGGCTTGGTAATGCCAGGATATCAGCCTCCCCGGTCCAACGGAACATACTAGGTGACCTCTTGTCAGCCATTGGACCGGGGAGGCTGATATCCTGGCATTACCAATAGGAACTCATAACCCTCCCACCTGGTTAATAGTGGCCAGTGTCATATACAGTACTGTCCAGGGCTCCCCTGGCGACCAACAGAGCTATGGGGCCACCATCAGTTACATTAAATGGCCTAAAAACCTACTTTCACTAAATGGCCAATTCAACAAAGAATGTTATTATTGTAATGTACTTAAAAACATTGGGCACTGACTGTCCATTTATTCAAGTTGAAATGGACAGTTTTGTTGATGCTGAGCCTGTGCCCTAGGGTCTCTTCTCACTACGAGAGATTGCCCAGAGGTTTCGAGAAAATACCCTCGGCTCAACCTTTAACTGTAATACACAACCTCCGGAGGTTGCGGGTGAGAATTGTCTTCTAAATACACCACCTCCGGAGGTTGCGGGTGAGAATTGTCTTCTAAATAAACCACCTCCGGAGGTTGCGGGTGAGAATGGTCTTCTAAATAAACCACCTCCGGAGGTTGCGGGTGAGAATTGTCTTCTAAATAAACCACCTCCGGAGGTTGCGGGTGAGAATTGTCTTCTAAATAAACCACCTCCGGAGGTTGCGGGTGAGAATTGTCTTCTAAATAACCCACCTCCGGAGGTTGCGGGTGAGCCTTGCTCACCCCCCTCCTCCGAGCATTGCAGAATTGTCTTCTAGAGTCAAATGCTTCTATAGTAAATTCTAAAATTCTGTTTTTTGAACAGCTGAAATGTATCGGCATTTTCCTTATATTTGAGACTCGTTTACTCTGAAATTGACACCGTAGCTTTGAGGGAATCTCAGAACACTTGTCATTTATTTCAAAGCAAAAGCTAACAAGAATGCAAGTAGCTGAATTTCTCAACTCCAAGATGTACAAGTACAATAAAGTTGAGTGGTGACGAGTGTGGGTGTACTGCACCTCCGACTAGATCGAGTTGCTGTCAGTTGATACTTGTAAAAATGTCCATTATTGAATGATTTCCTTGTACCCATGTTTGTCCTGTGTAAATGCAAGCTTTTCTTTGGGTGCTAAAATCCATAGTTTTTTTAATAAAAATTGCATTTTATGTGAGCAATCTAGCTATGGTTCAGATAGCTGAATGCTAACGTCAGCCAATGTTAACTAACGAAGCTAACGAGCTAGCTAGTAATATGCAAGGGTGAAAGTAAGGCAGGCTGGTATGGCATCCTGGCAAAATACACCGTACAGGTAAAATTTGAGCCTATCTCAATAAATAAAACAAAATGTAAAGAAAACTGTAGACTATTACACCACTATTTATCATTACTGCATGTCAGAGGCATGACCATTTTGCAAATGGACTTATAAATGAGCGTCATAGCCTACGCTCCAAAATGTGATGTGGTACGAAGAGAACATTTAAATCAGAACATGATTGACATTTTGCCAAGGCAGAGAGAGATAAGTGACCGAGACGGGCACGGACAGCAGTGGCTGCATAAATTCTGGCGTAATGACAATCGTCAAATGTCATACATTTTGTTAGGGTGTTTTGTGTAACAGATGTCTCTTTCCATTCACCACTGTTTGGAGGCTGGAAATATGTGGATGAACATGCACGGGTAGCCTAGTAAAGGAGCCATTTGAAGTGACGGTTTGACAAGTGTGTACACACATAGGCGGTCCCGTACCGGGAACAAATTCATTAAACTTCCACCCCTGGTAATATGCGAGGAGGATGCATACATTTTGCTTAGCTTGCTAGCTACTTATCGCTGTATAATATTAATGACCCTGTATGATAATGTTACTGGACTTTTATATTTGTATGAGAGGGGTAAACGTACATTTTTGCTTTTCTAAAGTTACTCGATGAAGCAGATGTTGTTGGCTAACGTTAGCTAGCAGTTGTGCCACTTTGGGTGTGATATTGTTTTGATCCTAAATTAATGAGTGGATGGACGAGAAAATAAACCATTTTGACGTCTGCACATGCTTGTGAATTGTTGCATTATTTAAAGAGTGTAATATGGTTTTCTTGCATTAATCAAGAGGGCAATATGGTAGATTAAAAGTTGCTCGCATAGCTGGCTAACGGGTACTGTGATAATTACGGTAAATTTGAGCTGGGAAGCAAGAACGTCATCCCCTTTCAGCATGGGACATTCCATTGCTAATGTAAATTGAGAAGTTTATGTACATTATGTAAATAGACATTTTTGTCCCGATGCCTCTCTTTCAACTTTCATCAATATGAATAAGCAGAGGAAATTTGAGGACAAGATCTAATTAGATTACATTTTATTCATCACATGCTCTTAAACAACAGGTGTAGACTAACAGTGAAATGCTTACTTACAGCCCTTCACAACAAACAGAGAAAGAAAAAAGAGGAATAGAAAAGTAAAACACGTAATAATAAAAGTGACAATAAATACACAGTGAGTGACGATAAATTGGCTATATACACAGGGTACCAGTACAGAGTCTATGTGCAGGAGTACGAGGTCATTGAGGTAGATATGTACATATAACTAGGAATAAAGTGACTAGGCAACAGGATTGAAAGTAAACAGTAGCAGCAGTGTATGTTACGAGTCAAACAAAGTTTGTGCAAAAAGGGTTAATGCAGATAGTCCAGGTAGCTATTTGGTTAACTAATTAATTAACTTATGGCTTGGGGGTAGAAGCTGTTCAGGGTCCTGTTGGTTCGAGACTTTGTGCATCAGTACCACTTGCAGTGCAGTAGCAGAGAGAACAGTCTATGACTTGAGTCTTTGACAATTTTTAGGTCCTTCCTCTGACACCGCCTGAAAAGGGGCAGAGAGATGGGCCACAGAATGATTACTTCTTTTGACCCAGCATGATTACTGACTGACTGACAATGTGCACAGCCATACTCAGAAATTGTTGGCAAATCATCTGAAAGTAAGTCACTTTCACTTCTCTAATGGTGTCAGACTAGCTTGACACGGCTAACAACACAAAGGACCAAAACATAGAGTAATATTTTCATCTTATTAGGAGCCATAAGAAAAATAGAGGACAGACAGTGGCCTTGAAACAGTATGTTCCGTTATATTTGTGAAGTGATTGATTCCAGGCTGGCTGGCAGAAAACACAGTGCCTGGGGTAGATGTGGCAGGCAGGACTCTGGCTGCCACAAATGCCTAGTTATGCAGTACAGCAATAAGCAGCTTCTGTAGCTTGTAGCCAATAAACAGTTCCTCTTTCAACCCCCCCCATCTCTCTCCCCCTCCGAACCCCACAGCGAGCTATGCACCCTACCCCCATCACCGAGCCTCAGCTCTCTTTATAGCACACAACATGCAAGCCACACTGCGGAACACAAAACGCAAGGCAGCCCACAAAGCCATGGACACTTGTGATATCAAACTGACCATTAGTTATGTTGACCTATATCTGTCCAGCCCTTTGTGAAGTGGGGTACGATTCCACTAATGGCTGCTTAAGGTTTCTGCTAATTAACTGCCATCAACCAAAAAAGAGTCAAAGTAAACAGAAGAGCCATATCGTCAGGACCTATTACCTCAAGACTTGGTCTTGACCAAAATTACAAGCAACAAGTCATAGAAAGAGAGGCTCCAGAAGTAGGTCAAGGCAGACAGCATTGCAAAGGAGAATGACTTGTTTCAAATGGAGACGCTGATAAACAAAAGCCTGCCTGCCCCTAGGGAGAGCACAGCTCAGGGTTTACAGTCTTAGCTGTGCAATCCCCGCACCCCCCAGAACCCCAACCCCCATAACGCCAGCACTTCCCTCGGTTTCTATGCCCTTAGTGCGAGGCAAGCATCGAGCACCCCCCTCCAGCCAAGCGTTAGAGTTGCCTGTCACCTAATCAATGTTACTCAGGTCAGTCCATTTTGAGGGCGCCCCCATTTTATTCACAGTTTTCTTCTCCATCTTCATAACCATATGTAATTCAACCCATTAGTTCCCAGCTCTGCACTCCTGGCTCCTGGGGGAGAAACCATCTCCCCTGGCAGCTTTTAGCCCCGACAGTACCTGGTGTGAAGTTTAAGGGCCCTAAAGCATGAGGCACTCCCGTTAAAAGCTCTGTCTGAGCACACAGGGGCCATCATCAACTGGCTACCTGCCACTTTCTCCTGTCTTCAGATTACATTTCCCAGGACAGTTAATCATGCTAGAGGGTTTCGAATAAACACTTAATAGAAAAGGTACACAAAAAAGCTTAGGCCTACATTTGTGTGCTTTGTGTATTTAAAAGAAATCTATACAAATGTTTATAACAACAAAACTCTTGAAATATTGATAATTTGTTTTAAACTAAATAAAAAATAATCAATATTTTGTGGGTTCCCATTTTCCAAACCGATGGAAATCTAACATTACTTTTACCTTGGTCCCTTTCTGTTCCAGAACCACCACCCACATTGACAGGTAAGTTTAATATCAGCGTGAGTAACAGAGTAACAGAGATGTGTATTTCCATAAAGCAGACTCACACAGGGCAGGCAGGTTGCACCATAAAGCTGTCCTTGCCCTGGGCCCCCAGGCCTCAGGGGCCCCCAGGCCTCAGGGGCCCCTGTCTTCCCCAGGCAGTGTGAGCCTTCCCTTTCCATCTCTGGTGAAGGCGGGGGAGCCCCACACTCCCGCAGGTCACATGGAAGGACTAAGGTCAAACATCTCCTAAGCTACGCTGCAGCTGAGGCCGTATGCCACCCTTCAACCAAACATCAACATCAGCGGTCAATGCCTCCAACTAACTACTTAGGCCTACATAGGAAACAAATCAATATTTAGAGTTCGCTAACCACAGGAATTAGGCATCACACTTCTGTCTGTACTCTTTATTTTATCTGATCATTTCAAGGGACATTTATTCTAAAAACGCCCCAACAGAACAAATGGGAGTCAGTGAGCAGTGGACTGTCAGAGGACTGAGTCAGTCAGCTTTGTCCAATAGTGTCCATCCTGTGAGCTGATCTTGGCAGTTGGACAGTCATCCCAGCAAAATGGCATCAGATTGACAATCCTCAGCACCTTGTCAGAACAGTTTCTCGATGGGGCGCGGGGGAAGATACAATAACCCCCACTGTGGCCCAGGCACATATGCTGCAGCCTTACTCCCGGCTGGCTGGCCGGCCCTGTGTGTTTAGAGATGTCAAATACTTTCAGGCTGTTGTAAGGTGTGAACTGGACTGGAACAGAACAACTTGGTGGGGGCTCTGCTGTTAGAGCAGGACAAAGGGCACCCCTCATTGGTGTCCATGGAAAACTCCTCCTCTGACACACAGACAGCATTAACACTATTCATTATCTCAGATCATGTTGCTCTTCTTCTGCCTTACATTTGGTGGCGGATGAGATCATTATTCTGGTAAAGATATATACTTTCTTTCCTCCTGCTAACCACCCATCACCAGGAAAGATGATAAGTATTTATTTGGTGAAGTTCTTTTCTTCTTCTTGGGTCTGTAGACATTACCGAGCAGGTAGAGATCCTAGCTCTGGTATTTAGCATGGCAGCACAGTGATGGGAGCAGGTGCCTAGATATATGAACGTGATTTACTCTAGTCTGTGCCTCCTGCCCTTGTCTGTACTGACACTACTGGCCATTGTCCTCTTATCCCAGTCTGCACAGTCATAGCTGCTGCTGTGAGCTGCCTGTCTTTTGTTCTTGCATCTTCCCCCACAGAGCTGAGAGCAATGGACCGTCGGCCAGCCTGGATTATTCATGAACAGCAGGGACGTGTGGCGGGCGGCTGGAGAGGGCTAGGACAACAGCACCGTCACAGCGTGACTCCCAGCTCAGCTCGTGCATGAGGAATGGTACTCCACAGTCCTCTCTTTCCCTGTCTCTCTGGTATGTGGTGATCACCAAAGCATCCCAATGAGAGTACAAACAGAACAGAGAGAACTACTCTGGGAGGAGGAGGGGGTGGATTAGAGCTGAGGACAACAGCATTCCCTCCCTCTGCCACAGTGCCTCTCCTCACAAACAGCAATACACACACGCTGGATCCATGTGTACTATGAGGACACACTGCTAAGACACTCACAATGTTCCACACAGAACTATTGGTCAAAAAGGAAAAGGAAGCTTACAAGTGGTGTTTAAAAAGGAAGGCATTATTCCAATGACACATGCAGACAACCATAGAAGGCAACACAGGCAGACGATGCCACAGGGAAATCTGGGGCACATATTAATTCCGGCTCTCCACAATCCTCCCGCTGTTTACCGTATGATCAATGACTCATAGATCATGAACACAATGCATGAGATCACCTCTCTTTTAAATCATGCTTTTAGTGAGGCTGTCTTTTTGTTCCTGTGCTTCAAGTCAGCCCTACCGTTGATAAAGACTTGCCGATCCACAGAGAGGAGGGTTGGGGGTTTTAAGGGGGTTGTTGAGGGGAGTAGGGGGTGGGCAATTGGCCTGGCTACAGCATCCCCCAAGGTATCGACTCTTATGCCAAGCAAAATGTGCCTTCTCCAAGAGAGGCTGGGCTAATCTGTCAACCTCAGCAAACATATGGTTCAATAACTCACTCCCTCCATTCCTGTACAGTATATCACCCACTCTAAATCTGGTAAACAACGAGGTTGTTATTCTTCTTTAGGTTAAACAATAGCTCAGTCTGTAGTACTCTAGTGATTTGAACCCTAAAGAACACAAGCACTACAGACTTCAGACAGAAACTCTCCCCTCTGACTATTCCACTTCCGTAACCATCTTTGTTTACAGAGGCAGTGTTGCTTGTATCCTGTTGTGCTGCATTTTGAAAATGCTGGAAAAATAATGGATGTGGGAAGAGTTGAGGAAAAGTGACCATTGCTGATAGCCGAACAACCAACCAGACAAACTGAAAGATCGGAGGAACAGAGGATTGCTCTTTCTAACATCACATACTGCTTTTCACTCTCGCTGATGTCTGTTTTGTTGCACTGGTGCTTTCAGAGAAGAAGGAAAAATATATAATTCAAAGTGATGTTATTACCCTCCTTGGTAGCTTCTGGGTCAGTGCTTACTGGTGTACAGATGGATTTAGTTCCAACAGGATCTCCTTGGTTTAGCCTATTCCTGTGATGTGATATAAATAGCTGCCATGATGTTCCTATCACTGTTGATGTAATGAAAGGAGAACACTACAACTGTACATGTATAAACAATGGGGGCTGGGTATGTCAATCAATATTCCTAATACTTTTTTGACATGTGCTAATAAATAAACACATATTGGTTGAGCTAATATGTGAGCAGCACTACAACATCCTGGATCTATTAGTCATCCTGGATCGGTGACCACACACTCTCTGAGACGGTGCCCGGCCAGATAGATCAGTGCTGCTGGGAATCAACATGTTCTCAGTCCAACGACCAACCAATCAAAACATCAGAACTCCGTACCTCCAGTTCCATATCTGTGTTAAGTTACATGCTTAATTACTACACAAAAACATGCAAATATGTTTTAACAAAACATTGTAACTTGGAATAATATCCTCCTCGAATCCCTACTTCAGAGCTACACAAGCTTTCTCAATATCAGAGCTGCTTGCTAAAGAAAGAGAGCCGGGCTTCCCTGGACTGGGAGATGTCTCATTAGGCTTGTCCCTCAGATACTGTGATCCCAAAATACTGGGGCCAACAGCTTTGCCAGTCAAAACAGTGGGCCTCAGATGCGCAGGACACACAGAGCCTTTTTCCTAGCTTGACACATCTGGATGAATAGAGCGACGTGTGCCTGAAGGACGACTCCCCCCACCTTCTAGTTGTGCTACTGGGAAAGGACCTCTCTCTGACTGCATTCCTCTTATTGTTATTCTAATTAGCTTTCGGGAAAATACCTGACGGGCATGCACACACCGACACACACACACACCGACACACACGCCGACACGAAGCTAAAGCTAATTTGCAGTGAGATGGAGAGGCGGAGCGCTCTGGGTGGGGGTAGGGTCGGGGCAGCCGCATGTGAGATGGAGGCCCTGATGTCGCCCAAGGCTTCAGCCAAGGCAGAGGGTGAAACGGCACAATAATCAGGGAGGTAGACGGGAGGGACCGGGGGGGTCCTAGCTGAGCCACACACAGTTGTCATTAGATGATCCCTGGGAAGAATGCTCCCTAATGCCTCCTCTACTCTCCTCTCAGCACCAGACAGCATTTAGGATCTATACTCATTGAGGGGGATTAAGGAGAATTTTGAGAGATTGTCGGGAGGTATCGATTCGCATAAGACATTACTGTAATGTAAACTTCTGTATTTCTCACATCTCTAACACTATCTTTGGAGGTCGCACACGACACTCACCCAACAGTTTCCCCCCTCTAAGCAGTGCAGTGTAAACAGAATTGTCTCGTTCAAGCCAACATTCATACAGCAAAAATACAACTGAAATGTGTAGACATTTTCATTATATTTGAGACTTTTATTAAGTTTTCACCTGTTACTTTCTGAAATTGTCACCTTAGCTTTAAAAAGGGAAGCTCAGTGTTTTTCCCCCTTGAATGCTCTGAGCCACCTTCCTGGTAAGAAGAATGTAGCAAGAAGCTAATCAATTCACCAAATCAAAACCAATTTTATTTGTCACATACACGTGTTTAGCAGATGTTATTGTGGGTGTAGCGAAATGCTCGTCTTCCTAGCTCCAACAGTGCAGTAATATCTAACAAGTAATATCTAACAATTTCACAACAATATACACAAATCTAAAGCAAAGGAATGGAATTAAGAATATATAAATATTTGGATGAGCAATGTCCAGGGAAATGATTAACGTTTTCAGTCACAATTTTGCATTTACCTCCTATAATGCCTATAATTCCATGATATTGATCAAATGAAGCCTAGTTTGTTATAATGTAACTTTAATAGGCTGAAGCTGATATTTTCTGTCCGTATGAGAGGAGTAAACATTCATGTTTGATATGCTAAAGTTACTAGCTATCTAGCTGTGGTCTTGAAAGCTACATTTAATATGTGTACAAAGGAGAAAATAACCCTTTATTTGTCTGCACTGGCTTGTCAATTGTCACATTATTCAAGAGTGTAATATGGTTTAGTTGCATTATTCAAAATTGTAGCTAATCTGTTTTAGAGGAAAAGTTGCTTGTTTTGTTAAATAATTGCAAGCTTACTGGCTAGACAGTGGCTACTGGCTAAGTTACTGTGATAGTGATATTTATGGTAAATTTGGAGCAGCCAAGCAAGAATGTCACGTTACCAGCCACAACAAAAGGTAAGGCAAGGATGGCATGTAAATTGAAATGTTTACATATATATTATGTCAAGTGTAATCTCTTTACACTTATTTTTTGTTATTATTATTTCACCTTCGTTTAACCAGGTAGGCTAGTTGAGAACAAGTTCTCATTTACAACTGCAACCTGGCCAAGATAAACAAAGCAGAGTGACACAAACAGCACAGAGTTACACATGGAATAAACAAACGTACAGTCAATAACGCAATAGAAAAATCTATATACAGTGTGTGCACATGCAGTAAGATTAGGGAGGTAAGGCAATAAATAGGCCATAGTGGCGAAGTTACAATTTAGCATTAACACTGGAGTGATAGATGTGCAGAAGATGAACGTGCAAGTAGAGATACTGGGGTGCAAAAGAGCAAAAAAATAAATAACAATATGGGGATGAGTTAGTTGGGTGTGCTATTTACAGATGGGCTGTGTACAGGTTCAATGATCGGCAAGCAGCTCTGACAGCTGACACTTAAAGTTAGTGAGGGAGATACAAGACTCCAGATTCAGTGATTTTTGCAAGTTGTTCCAGTCATTGGCAGCAGGGAACTGGAAGGAAAGGTGGCCTAATGAGGAGTTGGCTTTGGGGGTGACGAGAGAAATATACATTCTGGAGCGCGTGCTATGGGTGGGTGCTGCTATGGTGACCAGTGAGCTGAGACAAGGAGGGGCTTTACCTAGCAAAGACTTATAGATGACCTTGAGCCAGTGGGTTTGGCGACAAATATGAAGCGAGGGCCAGCCAACGAGAGAGCATACAGGTTGCAGTCATGGGTAGTATATGGGGCTTTGGTGACAAAACGGATGACACTGTGATAGACTACATCCAATTTTCTTTGTAGAGTGTTGGAGGCTATTTTGTAAATGACATCGCCGAAGTCAAGGATCGGTAGGATAGTCAGTTTTACGAGGGTATGTTTGGCAGCATGAGTGAAGGATGCTTTGTTTGCGAAACAGGGAGCCGATTCTAGATTTAATTTTGGATTGGAGATGCATAATGTGAGTCTGGAAGGAGAGTTTACAGTCTAAGCAGACACCACCTCAGTTCCTGCCATCCAGGACATCTATACCAGGCGGTGTCAGAGGAAGGCCCTTAAAATTGCCAAAGACTCCAGCCACCCTAGTAATCATGTCCACTTTGCTACCACACGGCAAGTGGTACTGGAGCGCCAAGTCTAGGTCCAAGAGGCTTCTAAACAGCTTCTACCCCCAAGCCATAAAACCCCTGAACATCTAATCAAATGGCTACCCAGACTACATACATTGCCCCCCTCTTTTACGCAGCTGTACTCTCTGTTATTATATAGGCATAGTCACTTTAATAACTCTACCTACATGTACATATTACCTCAATTAACCAGTGCCCAGCATATTGACTCTGTACCGGTACCCCCTGTATATAGCCTCACTATTGTTATTTTACTGCTGCCCTTTAATTATTTGTTACTTTTATTTCTTTTTTGGGGGGTCTTTAAAAAAACTGCATTGTTGGTTAAGGGCTTGTAAGTAAGCATTTCACTGTAAGGTCTGTTGTATTCGGCGCATGTGACAAATAAAATTGGATTTGATTTTTGATTTGATCGTTTGAGTGTCACTCGGATTTCCGTTTACTACGTTACATCTAGTCTATTGGACCAGCAGGGCACGTCTGAGAGAACAATGCCGTCTATCACTGGTCACAAGCTCATCACATACCCACTCCTCATCCACTAGTCTACATTCACATCTCTTTTGGGCTGGGGGTGATGTCACCAGCTCAAGAGTACAGGAAAATGATATCACTCAACACGGTTTTTGAAATGTTAAGAGCTGCTGTAGATATGATGGGTAAGGACACTGTTTACCGTGACTGTACTGTTAGGAACCTTAGAGCCCATTGGTCCCCCTCTGTCTGGTGTACCCCAGTCTGCCACATTCACCACCATCCTCCCCCCATTAACAGCTTAATCTGCTCTCCCTCCAACGGCAGATAGCTCATTAATGCCCAACCGGCCAGCACAGGGGGCCGCTGTCAGAGGGGGAGGGAGCTTATGCTTGAATTCCGCCAAAGCAATTTGAATATATAATGTGCCAACAAAGATATAATCACAAAATCCTACTCAGTGATTAAAGCATACTTTAATTGCACACACTTAAAAAAGCTCAACAGAAGGACTGATGTCGCCTATCCGTATTCATCGCTTCGATTTTGCATATGTTCAATTACAACACTCGCTGGCTTGCATATGTTTCTGTTTACTTAAGCTACATTCTGTATCAGAGTACTTTATTATTTTCTGATGAAGCGCCATAAAGAACTGTGCAGACAGAGGGAGAACAACTCCACGGCTGCCATAGCATCCCCCTTTCCTCATCTCGGCTCTTTCATGTCTACACAGAGGACAACAGGCGTGGAGACATGGGGCTCCCTCGGGTTCACCAACTCCCCAACCTCCTCCCCCTCTACAAACAAAGCCTTTTCAGTTGCCAGCCTGACCCAGTAACCTGGCTAGCAGCCTGGGGGTATAGTGTACCCTCTCTTAGGGTCTGTGTGAGCACACAGGCCAGCATTTGTGTACAGAGCAAAGTCACTTTGGTCAATGCAGGGATTAGAGCAGCTCCTTTTAGACAGGGCCGACCGATTGTGTAGTAAATGTGCAGTAGGCTTGCAAGCAGCGCTGGGGAGGGTGCTTTAGTGCCCGGCTAATCTGGTTGGACACAGGCATCTTTCTTTACTGCTGCTTCACAGGAATGTCTTCTCCATTTCACTGCCAAGTGTTTCTGTAGATTATGTGCTAGGTCTGACTACACTCAGCATCAAGGATAACATGACACATAGCTACAATTAAACAAACTTGGTTTGCAGTATTTATGCATTAGCATATTATCACATATTTTCCCCTGTAGTCAGATAAAAATCACAAACATGGTCCTGGAATACTGTGAGAATACCAGCTGTATGCTTCCAGTTTTCAGAATAACTGGCAGTACTGTAGTTGTGTAAATAAAGACTCTGTATAAACATTGCTGTAGCACGTCTGATTGAATCCAGTTCTAAATCGAACATGGAAAGCTGAAGCATAACAACCCTAAACTCACACATGCCACAAATGCAAAGGAGGTCACATTAAATACTGTTAGTCCCTTTGCAAGGCAGTCAAGCTATTATTGTATTTATAACAACAAATGTGAGAACAGCTCCATTCTACTGTATATCTCTGTAAGGCAACAATAACCACCAGCTGAAGAATAGAACAACATGTGCAATCTAATCAGGCAGGCCTTCAGGGTTTAGTAAGTGGATGCATGCAACTGGACTGCCCTCTTGTTTCAAGACATGTTTTTGAATCTCATTAGAAAATGCAGTGGAGGAACTGTTACGAATGTGCTGCCTGTACAGCAAATCAGAACTAATTCAAGCATTTCATTTCTGAAGCATTAGAAAGGAGGTGAAAACACATTCATCTCACCCCCTGGCTCCCCTTGAAGCAAATTGCTGGCTGATTTGGTAAGGATCCCTGGGGAGAGACAAAAAGAGGAAAGTGGTTATCATGTAATATAACAGACTCAAGAATTGCAGGTAAATACAATACGATTGAACCTAAAATACATCAGGTAAAATTAAATATTGAAATGAAATATTGTTATTTAATAATAAATATTACAAATCTGGTCAAGCTCTGCTAGTAGATATATTTGCTGCGATTACACTGAATAACAGCAATTTCTCCCACAGCAATAATGACTTATTCATCAAGATGAGAATGTATTAAAACAGTGCTACTTAGGTCAGTGGGGCAAATTATACCATTAGCTAACCATCACAATAATTATAGTTTCCCATCCCTTATTTGCCCCCAATGACCGAAGTACAACCTCTTAAATGTTCATTCAATAATAAAACAACCCAGAGATCAATGTTGCTTCACCAATAATCTGCACTGGAATGTCTCTGATTAATCAATCTAGAGCACAGAAAACTTGTTTCACTCAACCAGTTCTCATAGTCAATTGGAAATTGGGGAGGAAGGAAAGGCGATAGAGAGCAAGTGAGAGAGAAAGAGAGAGAAGGGTGAGAGAGAGAGAGAGAGAGAGAGAGAGAGAGAGGGGAGAGAGTGTGAGAGAGGGGAGAGAGTGTGAGAGAGGGGAGATACAGAGCAAGTGTGAGAGAACAAGGGAGTGAGAGAGAGGGGAAAGATAGCAAGAGAGGGGAGAGAGAGAGGGGGAAGATACAGAGCAAGTGAGAGAGAACAAGAGAGTGAAAGAGAGGGGAGAGAGTGAGAGAGAGTGAGGGGAGATAGAGAGAATCAAGGAAAAATCCTCATCACAAAGCCTTTAGAGTAGAATCCCTAATCATTTTCTCAGCTGATTTCTCATCAAAATGACTCTACATTTGTTTACAAGTGAGATACATTTTATCAGCCCTCCGTACTGTGACCTGCACAAACATGTCCTCCATGTACAACGCTGTCCTCCATGTACAACGCTGTCCTCCATGTACAACGCTGTCCTCCACGTACAACGCTGTCCTCCACGTACAACGCTGTCCTCCACGTACAACGCTGTCTTCCACGTACAACGCTGTCCTCCACGTACAACGCTGTCTTCCACGTACAACGCTGTCCTCCACGTACAACGCTGTCCTCCATGTACAACGCTGTCTTCCATGTACAACGCTGTCTTCCATGTACAACGCTGTCCTCCATGTACAACGCTGTCCTCCATGTACAACGCTGTCTTCCATGTACAACGCTGTCCTCCATGTACAACGCTGTCTTCCATGTACAACGCTGTCCTCCATGTACAACGCTGTCCTCCATGTACAACGCTGTCCTCCATGTACAACGCTGTCTTCCATGTACAACGCTGTCCTCCATGTACAACGCTGTCCTCCATGTACAACGCTGTCCTCCATGTACAACGCTGTCTTCCATGTACAACGCTGTCTTCCATGTACAACGCTGTCCTCCATGTTCAACGCTGTCTTCCATGTACAACGCTGTCTTCCATGTACAACGCTGTCTTCCATGTACAACGCTGTCCTCCATGTACAACGCTGTCTTCCATGTACAACGCTGTCCTCCATGTACAACCCTGTCTTCCATGTACAACGCTGTCCTCCATGTACAACGCTGTCCTCCATGTACAACGCTGTCCTCCATGTACAACGCTGTCTTCCATGTACAACGCTGTCTTCCATGTACAACGCTGTCCTCCATGTACAACGCTGTCCTCCATGTACAACGCTGTCCTCCATGTACAACGCTGTCCTCCATGTACAACGCTGTCCTCCATGTACAACGCTGTCCTCCATGTACAACGCTGTCCTCCATGTACAACGCTGTCTTCCATGTACAACGCTGTCCTCCATGTACAACGCTGTCCTCCATGTACAACGCTGTCCTCCATGTACAACGCTGTCCTCCATGTACAACGCTGTCCTCCATGTACAACGCTGTCCTCCATGTACAACGCTGTCCTCCATGTACAACGCTGTCCTCCATGTACAACGCTGTCCTCCATGTACAACGCTGTCCTCCATGTACAACGCTGTCCTCCATGTACAACGCTGTCCTCCATGTACAACGCTGTCTTCCATGTACAACGCTGTCTTCCATGTACAACGCTGTCCTCCATGTACAACGCTGTCTTCCATGTACAACGCTGTCCTCCATGTTCAACGCTGTCTTCCATGTACAACGCTGTCTTCCATGTACAACGCTGTCCTCCATGTACAACGCTGTCTTCCATGTACAACGCTGTCTTCCATGTACAACGCTGTCCTCCATGTACAACGCTGTCCTCCATGTACAACGCTGTCCTCCATGTACAACGCTGTCCTCCATGTACAACGCTGTCTTCCATGTACAACGCTGTCCTCCATGTACAACGCTGTCCTCCATGTACAACGCTGTCCTCCATGTACAACGCTGTCCTCCATGTACAACGCTGTCTTCCATGTACAACGCTGTCCTCCATGTACAACGCTGTCCTCCATGTACAACGCTGTCTTCCATGTACAACCCTGTCTTCCATGTACAACGCTGTCTTCCATGTACAACGCTGTCTTCCATGTACAACGCTGTCCTCCATGTACAAC
The DNA here is from genome assembly GCF_023373465.1 of Oncorhynchus keta. NCBI lineage: Eukaryota > Metazoa > Chordata > Actinopteri > Salmoniformes > Salmonidae > Oncorhynchus > Oncorhynchus keta. The sequence goes on along the minus strand of NC_068437.1, from coordinate 28,335,815 downwards.
GCTGTCCTCCATGTACAACGCTGTCCTCCATGTACAACGCTGTCCTCCATGTACAACGCTGTCTTCCATGTACAACGCTGTCTTCCATGTACAACCCTGTCTTCCATGTACAACCCTGTCTTCCATGTACAACGCTGTCCTCCATGTACAACGCTGTCCTCCATGTACAACGCTGTCTTCCATGTACAACGCTGTCCTCCATGTACAACGCTGTCCTCCATGTACAACGCTGTCCTCCAAATAAGGCTTTATGTAACTGTAACCACACTGCATGTTTCAAGTGTTCCTGAACAGTCAAGAAGGATCAGAACCTGTATATGACTAGTATGTAACAGATAACAAAAACGGTTATCTCTGAGGTACTCCTAGCGATGATACAGGGTCAAGAGATAAGAGCCATTATCTGAAAGGTACAGCTGCAGCCATGGTCAACAGGCCTGTTTATCTATTGTAGACGGTTTTGGGAGAGGTCATCCTGCTGCTCTCTTTCCTTCTGGTCATTGCTCAATAGGCCTACAGCTCGTGTTGTATTTTAAAGGGTAGGCTTATTAGGAATCCATTTGTTTTATGGGTCAGTTGCATGATGAACATTAGGGGCTCTTCATTTACTCATACAGAGTGAAACCCACAGAAACTGATAATGACCTGACTTAACAACCTTGTGAAGAAGCATGATGAACTAAATCCCACACTGTAGTTATACATGAGCTATATATATTTGGTTAAAAACTTGACTTATAAAAAAGCCTATTGAAAAGAGAGCAGACCCCTGTGTATATATACACTTTGTATCTGATTACATTCATGACACTTCAGCAGATGTGGGAGTTGCCATGCATTTTCATTGGGAAATGGAACCCATAGTTTAACACCACCTGATGGACCAATGATCTCTGGAATTGGGCGTGCTTCTAAACGTTTAAAGGGCAAAACAATGCACAAGGGCACAGCAACAAAACTTCCAACAACAACGGACTCGGGGGTTGGGGTGAAATTGACAGGGCCACATCCAACTGCTGTCCACATTTACAGCAATTGACTGTAGAGGTCTCCAAGTTGTCCCTACTTTTCATAGTTACTACACAACTGCCTGTTGGAGGCTAAGTAAAATACTTAGTACTACCTAAGTAGTTTTTTGGGGGGTATCTGTAAAGAAAATATGTACTTTTTACTCCGTACATTTTCCCTGACACCCACAACTACTCATTATATTTCAAATGCTCAGGCAGGAGAGCAATAGGGTTCAATTCATACACTTATCAATATAACACATTGTCACCCTTACTGCCTCTGATCTGGCAGGCTCACTAAACACAAATGCTGCGTTGGTAAATTGTGTCTGAGTGTTGGAGTGTGCCCCTGGCTGTCCGTAAATTCAATCAAAATAAAGAAAAGTGTGCCATCTGGTTTGCTTAATAATATAAGGAATTTCATTGACAGCATTTACTTTTACTCAAGTATGACAATGTAGTACTTTTTCCACCACTGTACTTAAGTACATTTAAAACCAGATACTTTGACTTTTACTTGAGTAACTTCTACTAAGGTATCTTTACTTTTACTCAAGTATGACAGTTGAGTACTTTTTCTACCACTGACAACAGGCATCAAAGGGATTTTTCATCTCCAAAACAACACACAGGCTCGGCTACAGTTACTTAGAAATGCGTACTGCATATTATCCATGTCACACAGGCATACGGTTATTAGGCTACACATTTTCCAAACTGAGAAACTGCCACATTATCAGAAACCATAACAGCTTATGTAGGCTATTGTACTTTTAAAGTAACACGATTGGTGGATAGATTTACAATTTACAATGAATGTTGAGTTCCATTATTCGCAGATAGGTTAAAGCGCTGATGAGAGCATAAATATGGTCTTGCGCTATTTATTTTCAAATTCTAAGCATTATTTCTTTGTGTTTCTAAATGACGAATAGATGTTTGGACTATTAAGTCACATAAAATATATTACTTCGAAACATCAATGATCACAGAGGCCATGCACCACACGAATGAAAGTTAAAGCAATCGGAGGACATTTTCAAAGCAATTTAAAACAACCTCAAATTGTGTATTGGGTGCTGTGGCATAACTTATATGGTCCCATATAATCAAACAACCATAGACTACTAAAACTGTAAACTATGACATCGATCAATAAACTATTACATAGCCTAGTGTTCGCAGTGTACAACAAGCACAATAAACGATAGGCTACTAGGTCGCTGACACTTTCAGTACTTGATGGAACTTTTTACCCAGTGGTCTACCTGTTTTCATTGCGATTAGACTATAGTCGGAGTATCCAATTAAACAAACACCCAAGCAAGAGCAAATTAAATCGGATGGGACTTACCTTAAGATTTTGGTAGGCTTCAAGCGTTCGAATGGCGGTATCAGTTAGCTTGACGTGATACAGAGTTTTATTTTGAACGTTTTTGTTGATTTTTGCACAGGAGAGCCCATACCGATGCTCCTGTCTCAGCGCTGCCATGTCTACAACTGAGGTAAATTGGCGACATTCTCTGTGAAACGTCACTTGGACGGAGGCGGAGTTAACGTTGCATGCGTCGCCGTGGTCACGTCACACACGCACACACACACACACACACACACACCATGAACATGTCTTTGCATGTTTTTGTTTTGATATTATAATAGCAATGTCATACTGTAGGTTAATTTAGAAGAATAGGCTATCTTTTCTTCGTACTGGATGAGAAGGAAAAGGAGGAAAAGCTCTCTGTTAAAATTATACCCCCATCTAGAGAGCCTTTCTCTAATAGACTGAAAACAATTTGAGGTAGACCTATCACAGAAAAAATGCTGACTATGTCACCAAAATCTTTTGGAAGATTGCTTGTGTGACACAAATGCTATGTTTTGGTATGCTTCTATTGTAAATAATAATGAATCATAATCATTGTTATTACTATCTTTCATGTGATAATATCATCTCCCTATTGGGTAATAAAAAACAAATGTGTTTATAACCTAGGATCCAATGTATTCTTACAGCCCTGAAGTCATAATAATCGCCACATTGAAAACCATGGAAATATGAAATCTAGAAAAAAATATTTAAAAAACAATTTTATTCTGAACTAGATTAAAAATACAAAAATATACTCTGTTGATCTGGAGGGCCAATCCCGTGCTCGCAGACAGATGATGTGAAACGGACAGTGATGAAAAACGAGGGAATCTGGGTTAATTAAAGGCATAATCCCTAACAGTCAAGATGCTTGGGCCTTGGATTAATAAGGAGCTCTCTCACAGTCACAAATGGAGTCGTTAATTGCATATGGCTGTCTGAGGTTCTCTATGACTATCTGAACCAGACTATATCAACACTTATCACAGAAAATATATAGTGTACAGTGCGGTATGCTGTCTATTGACAATAATGTAAGAGGAAATACTGAATTCAGACCCTAAAGATTATCACTGTGAATGCTCTTGTCGGTTGTAGCTACTATGTGGGACAATATACCTCAGGAGATTTAACAACCCAAATCCAAACTCTCAAGTGACGGTATTAAGGATTCATAGTGATGGTATTAAGGATTCATAGTGATGGTATTAAGGATTCATAGTGATGGTATTAAGGATTCATAGTGATGGTATCATAGAATGCAAGTGTGGCTCTTGCACAGGTGTATGTTAGTCTCATGTTCAGGGTCCTTTCAGTGAATTGCTCTAAGATGTTTTGCAGTACAACAGTGTTAAGGAGGTTGGGGCTAAACAGAGGGGGTCATAAAAACATATATACTGTAGGTACTATTAAAAAGCTTTCCTCATGTTGAGCTTCCACACAAACTACCAAAATACATAGTATGCACACATTATTTTATCATTTTAATTTATTTGAATATAGCAAAAAGTAGATACTTGGCATTGGAATTGGCCTTCTTTAGTGCATTTAGTTTAACTCAGATAACAATTTCCCCATTGAGCAGTCAATTAAATCATTCATCTAACATTATTTTGAGATTTTCCATCCAGATAGTTTGCATATTTTTTAGATCAGTCCATAGAGAATTGGTACAACAAGACATCCAGCTATATGTGTAAACCTGTCTATCTCAATACCCATTTCAGGTAAATAACCATAGCAAGCTGGAGTCTTTTATCTCCCTCACTAACTTTAAGCATCAGCTGTCAGAGCAGCTTACCGACCATTGCACCTGTACACAGCCCATCTGTAAATAGCCCACCCAACTACCTCATCCCCATATTGTTATTTACATTTTGCTCCTTTGCACCCCAGTATCTCTACTTGCACGTTCATCTTCTGCACATCTATCACTCCAGTGTTTAATTGCTAAATTGTAATTATTTCGCCACTATGGCCTATTTATTGCCTTACCTCCCTAATCTTACTACATTTGCACACACTGTATATAGATTTTTCTATTGTGTTATTGCCTGTACGTTTGTTTATCACACGTGTAACTCTGTGTTGTTTGTGTCGCACTGCTTTGCTTTATCTTGGCCAGGTCGCAGTTGTAAATGAGAACTTGTTCTCAACTAGCCTACCTGGTTAAGTAAATGTGAAATATATATACATATATTTTTGTTAAATTATTCACTGAATGGCTCATTTTACCTTCAGTCAAATTGGCAAAGTGGTCTTAAGTTTAGGCATGACAGTCTGAATATTTTTGTTTCACTTTTTTTTATTGCGACATGACCAGAAACAGCAATGACACACACTCAAAAAAGCAGCTTTTAATAACTTTATACAATTACTGCAATCTCTCAGTAACTTTATCCGAATGAATAAAACAAAGATGTTTTATTATGTTGACACAGTGACAGGGGATATCTAACAGACACTCCAAATAATGCACACAACAAACATTTGTCATTGTTTCAAAACAAAAGCTGTTTTCATTTAAATTGTGAGTGCGTTTTGAATTGAGGGCTGTGTATACTGATATTGGTTGAAGGCTGCCATGCCATCAGTTATTAAGATAATACACTCTAGTCACTAAAGGACCGAGCCCGGTCTTGTCTTGAAAGTGTTGTTTACTGGTTCCTCTTCCACAGAAGGTATGTGGCAACCCTAGAAAAACCTGTTCTGTTTGTAGAAATATACTATCCCCAGATCCTATATCTAGATTGTGCCACTCAAAATGTTCCTGTTTGATTGATTTTCCCTTCAAACGTATTAGACATTAAATCAGTGAAAGAAAGTGAGTACATTGTTGCTGATAAGTATATTAAGGGAAATCCACTCAACTCAATAAAAAAAGCACCCATCGTCTCATACAGGTCATCAGGGCTATTCTAGGTCTCCCTCTTAACACTTGTCTACTTAAAAAGGGAAAATAAGATATTGTGCCACATAGTAAAACAAAACTGAACCCAAGACGGCAGAGTCCCTGAGATCTTATTGGTGGAAAGCATTTATGGAAACGGCATGATGGAGCAGCACGATGAAGTCATTAAGAAGCTTACAGACTTTCAAGAAGATTAGATTTTACTCTTCTAATCCTCCAGATTACAGCCGCGCAAGCCTGCTGACCGAATGTGTTTCATTTGTTGTACAATTTCTTTCCATTGATAATTTCTTGTTGCTCCTAACTCTCTGGAATATGTAGGCTAACAAGGAGTAGCAGGATTGATAGGAGGTTGAGGTGAGACTGTGTATAGCTCTAGTTGGTAAAACAAAGTTCTGGAAAACAATTGATGCAACCGGGATTTGGGGCTGGTTTAAATTGGATTTAACAGGAATTTATGTGGATTTCGGTTTTCATAAAAACTACAGACCGTCGCTAATGGATGAAGGCACCTCTCAGCCGTAACTAGACCGAACGACTGCTTCCACACTACAGAATCAACCGACCAGGCAGGCATCGTGGGATAGATAGGCTGGAGGAAGATCATCTCTCTTGGAGGCCTTTACAGATGGTATCCATTGCTCCCTGTAGTGAGATGGAGACAGAGCCCTGCTCTGGAGAGCAAGAGAAGTGGGTTGTGGAGACCAATGAGCCAGAGTTGAAGCAGGCCTACACAGGTCCTGGTGACAAGGACAGTCAGAAAGAGAAGGAACTGTCCCATGGGCCTCAACAAGAAGATACGGAGCCCCATGGGGAGGGAGACCCCAGGATAGAATGCCAGGGTGGAGGTAATGCTGGCACTACATTAAACACTGTCCCTAAGAAGACAGAGACCGCCTGTGTGGAAGAGAGGAAGCTGAAGAAGACCCTCAGTTTTGTAAAAACAGTGAGGTTCTGCGAGACAGAGTCTGTGGAGGACAGGGAGAGCTCAGAGGAGAGTCTCTTCCCAGACCATGAGATGGTGCAGTGGATCTCCTCCAGCTTTGAGGAGCTGTTCCTGGCTGAAGACTGGGAGGACATCACAGGTATGTTACTCATTCAATACAGTCATCATCATAAAACGTTTAAGCAATTATGTTGGAATATTGAAATGCTTTGTTGAAGCAATATTGCACTCATGGCAAACTTTGTTGTTCTATTGTAAACACATGTGTTTGTCAATTGTTGTGGCACTGCCTGTAATTTGCATGCAAACAAATTCTACAGAATTTTTTTTGAGTCATGTTTCTTCGTGGTCATGGCAATTGAATTAATTAAATTATGTTTCATTTAAACTGTATTACATGACATTATGCCCTTTCCTATTTTTATTTTTCTCCAAGTGCCTCTTTGATCAACAACAAGCAGATTAACCCTCTGCCACCTCTTTCACCCTCCTCCTTCTCTCTGTCCGTCCCTTGATCCTTCCTTCTCCCAGATGACCGCCTGTTGAGGAAGAAGGTGCTGACGCCTGGCCCCCAGAAAGCTGAGCATCCAGCCTGGGGTCAGGAGGTCACAGTCAAAATGCAGGGAGTGCTGGAGGATCGGAGTGTGGTGGAGAAAGACCGTAAACTGGTGTTCGTCATCGGAGAGGGAGATGTCAACCAGGTGGGATCTAAAGACATTCTGATTGACAGGACAGGTTCCAACACACCTATCCTGCACCCTGTCACACACAACTGCATTTGCTAAGCATAACACAGGGTTGGACTTATCCTTCAGAGAATGTACATGTGATATCTATAGGTCTCAGTGTAGCCATAACACAACAGAACTAGAAATTGTCCATTGGTATTCTATATTTCTATAGTGTTTCAATGTATGCGAGGTAAATGAATAACTCTTTATATGTGTGAAAATAAACCATTAACAGTGAGGGAGCTGTGGGTAACACAATGCTTTTTAACACACAGGCCCTGGAGGAGTGTGCTATAGCCATGCAACAGGACGAGATCACATTACTGCTGGCAGATTCACAGTACACCTATGGACTTCTGGGAAGGTAAACACCGCTGGGAGTATCATGATCAACAGCACCACTTTAGGGTAAAGACACAATTACAACAATAATATATACAGTTCAAGTCCAGGTTTGGACACACCTACTCATTCCAAGGTTTTTCTTAATTCTTTTATATTTTCTACATTGTAGAATAATAGTGTAGACATCAAAACAATTAAATAACACATATTTGAATCATGTAATAAGAAAAAAAAGTGTTAAACAAATCGAGATTCTTCAAAGTAGCCAGCCTTTGCCTTGATGACAGCTTTGCACACTCTTAGCATTCTCTCAACCAGCTTCATGAGGTAGTCACCTGGAATTAATTTCAATTAACAGCTGTGCTTTGTTAAAAGTTCATTTGTTCAATTTCTTTCCTTCTTAATGGTAAAAGACCAAGTCCATATTACGGCAAGAGCAGCTCAAATATATATATTTAACTAGGCAAGACAGTTAAGAACAACTTCTTATTTACAATGACTGCCTACCCCAGCCAAACCCAAATGACGCTGGGCCAATTGTGCGCTGCCCTATATGACTCCCAATCACAGACAGATGTGATACAGCCTGGATTTGATCCAGGGACTGTGCAAAGGTCCCTGAATCACTTGATTTGAACCAGGGACCTCTATGCACTGAATTGCAGTGCCTTAGACCACTGCGCCACGTGGGAGTTCAAATAAGCAAAGAGAAACGACAGTCCATCATTACTTTAAGACATGAAGGACAGTCAATCCGGAACATTTCAAGAACTTTGAAAGTCTCTTCAAAGTGCAGTCGCAAAACCCATCAAGCTCTATGATGAAACTGGCTCTCATGAGGACCGCCACAGGAAAGGAAGACACAGAGTTACCTTCCACATCTCAACATCAACTGTTTTTTTTATTTATATATTTTTATTTCACCTTTATTTAACCAGGTAGGCTAGTTGAGATCACCTTTCTTTAATCAGGTAGGCTAGTTGAGAACACCTTTATTTAACCAGGTAGGCTAGTTGAGAACACCTTTATTTAACCAGGTAGGCTATTTGAGAACAAGTTCTCATTTGCAACTGCGACCTGGCCAAGATAAAGTTGGAGGAGACTGAGGAGACTGAGTGAATCAAGCCTTCATGGTCGAATTGCTGCAAGGAAACCACTACTAAAGGACACCAATAAGAAGAGACTTGCTTGAGCCAAAAAATACGAGCAATGGACATTAGACCAGTGGAAATCTGTCCTTTGGTCTGCGATTTTTGGTTCCAATCGCTGTGTCTTTGTTCAGACGCAGAGTATGTGAACGGATGATCTCTGCATGTCTGGTTCCCACCGTGAAGAATGGAGGAGGTGTGATGGTGTGGGGGTGCTTTGCTAATGACACTGTGATTTATTTAGAATTCAAGGCACACTTATTATGGCTAACACAGCATCCTGCAGCGATACATCATCCCATCTGGTTTGCGCTTAGTGGGACTATCATTTGTTGTAAAAACTCAAACATAGACTTGGCCATCCATCACCCCTCATTTTAATAAGGAATGTAACATATATTATCACACTAAGGGGCAGTCCTAGTGTACCTGCTGATCAGAGGGCAGCCTGACTAATGAACCAGTAACGGGAGCAGATGGCTTGCTGAACACACCCTTCACACTCGGCCAGAGTCCTCTACCCTCCCTCACGCTCTATGGGATGACACCACTAAAATTGCAGCCAATGGCTTGGGTTTACAACCCACGCCCCATTAATAAGCCATTGCATGTATAGAACGTAACACATTGACACCTGTGGAGCCGAAACAAACTCATATCATACTTCACATCCAATTCTTACTTCAACATTGTAACCTGATCATTCTTTTTCAAATTACCGCTTGAGTTGTAAAAGAAAACTAACTGAACGAAATGGCATAAATTCAGTTATTTGCTGGCAAATGTCATGCTCCCTTCATAAAAAGTGTAAAATAATTTTGTTCATCCACAGCCATATAACTGGGTGTTTCTAATAGGTAAACAAATTAGGATAAAGCTAATGAACAGTGTGCCACGCAACATGTGTAATCTCCCACATAGATTACCCAATCATCAGGTTGTTTAGGATCTTCCTCTTGATATTTACATACAACTGAATGTAGCTAATTGAGACGAGACAAACAATTTGTGGACAAAGCAGTATAAAGATAAAACAGCTGTCCTATATGTAAAGATTTGTTGTTTGCACTCTACTTTCTAGAATATAGCCATTTCTGAGGATCCATGGGCAAGGGTTCCCTTAGACTGTGTCATGCCTCTGTGTGGTTTTGTATTTCTTGCCAGAGCCTGATGCAGTGTAAAGCGTGCGTTGCAAGTCTTCCGCTCTGTTACGTGTGGTACTATGCTATGTGTGAGGTCTTGTTTGTATTGAGTTTGTGGAGCTCTAGAGGTCCAGAGTAGTTGATCAATTCTACTTTAGAAAAATAAGGGTGAGAGGAGGGTGATCCTCTGAGGTGAATCTCTCCCTCTGTCCCTGAGGTGAGTCCCTTGGTCTGTCTGTTTCTGAGGTGAATCTCTCCCTCTGTCCCTGAGGTGAGTCCCCTGGTCTGTCTCTGAGGTGAATCTCTCCCTCTGTCCCTGAGGTGAGTCCCTTGGTCTGTCTGTTTCTGAGGTGAATCTCTCCCTCTGTCCCTGAGGTGAGTCCCTTGGTCTGTCTGTTTCTGAGGTGAATCTCTCCCTCTGTCCCTGAGGGGAGTCCCTTGGTCTGTCTGTTTCTGAGGTGAATCTCTCCCTCTGTCCCTGAGGTGAGTCCCTTGGTCTGTCTGTTTCTGAGGTGAATCTCTCCCTCTGTCCCTGAGGGGAGTCCCCTGGTATGCCTGTCTGTCCCTGAGGTGCGTCCCCTGGTCTGCCTGTCCCTGAGGTAAGTCCCCTGGTCTGTCTGTCCCTGAGGTGAGTCCCTTGGTCTGTCTGTTTCTGAGGTGAATCTCTCCCTCTGTCACTGAGGGGAGTCCCCTGGTATGTCTGTCTGTCCCTGAGGTGCGTCCCCTGGTCTGTCCCTGAGGTGCGTCCCCTGGTCTGCCTGTCCCTGAGGTGAGTCCCCTGGTCTGTCTGTTCCTGACGTGAGTCCCCTGGTCTGTCTGTCCCTGAGGCGATTCCCTGGTCTGTGAGTAGACAGAGAGAGATAGAGAGGCAGGTAGACAGGCAGGCTGGAGCTCAGTTAATGATTGTTTTGATGCAGCTGATTAGGACTGTGTACTGTGGAGTCAAATTTAGCCCTTCCCCTGAGGTAGTCCTCCTGGGCCCCGTGCCAGCTCCTAAAAGGGTGGTGACTAAGCTGTTTGAGTAAATTCTCCCTGCTGTGATGTCCATCAATGAAATACAGCTAGTCGTGTCTCAGAGGCTTGAAGCTTGAATGAGATCTTTTTAGAATATGTAACAGAGAGTTACATAAATGAATGAAACAAGCCACATTGCTTTTTGCCATGATGTGATTCAAAGTTGAAGGATGGTAAAATAATTGAAACTAAAATGTCAAGATAAAAGCTACTTTAAAAATAATACCATGCAGTGTATTCTATTTGCAGAAAAAAATATGACAGTCCCAGTGTGTAAAAGGCATAAAATGACAGAGACGAAGAGGGAGAATGTCATTACTCTCTAGCCATTCTCTGATGGATACATTGATTGAACCCTGTCGGTCGCCTGTTGCAGACAGCGGCAATGTCTTTGTTGAGAGCACTTCACAGCTATTTGTCTGAATCAGACAGCCTGATTCACTGGTAGGGATGCACCTGGCGTATTGTGTGGGTGCTGCTGCCTGCTGCACCTGATCCTAAAAGACTTGGTCTGATGGATTACTACAGTGATGGTTTTACAGTATGTTAGGATATGGCCAAGGAAATCCCTGGAACAGTCTTCACGAGCAGCAATTTACCTGCTTCCATACGACAGATAGGCTGGCGAGAGGTTTATGGGGTAAATCGAGTGGAAAGCACACTGACATTTGTGCTGCCAGATCTGGCAGGAATGAGCCATGGAACATAGCAATAAAGGATTGACTCCATCATCACAGCCGTCTCTGACACAAGTATCTTATGTCAAAAGCATCCTGAAACAGGGTCAGAGCATTTCCGGAGAGATACAGACTGGACTCTGTCATTTACCACATCATAATCATAAACCCATGGAGAGCAACATCTGTGGATCTGCACTCAGGACAAAGACCAACACCGTTAAAATGTCCTGGGGGCACGAGGAGTCTGCCCCCCTCAGCTCCTTACAGACCCAAAGTCAACAACACAAACATGTGCACTGACAGCTGTTGTGATTGCATTAGGTTTATTCAGGATAAAGATCATCTTTGCAAATATTAGGAAAGGTAATCAATTCCAGTTGTAGTCCTCAGTTGACACCCTTTTTATTTGACATCTGTTCAAAACACTGAATTCATATCTATTCAACAGAACAGCATTTTTGGCAGAGGTTTGTTTTCTTGGCAGAGATGAAAGCCATGTTAATGATGCATGATAGAGAGAGCCGTTGTTATTTACTATGATACGGGGACATGTCAAACAGTCTAATGAACACACCTAACAGGGCTTTGTAGAGTCAACCCAAGGTCTATCCACTATTTGATGTGCTGTGTAATAGTCAAAGGGTGAGGAATACTATCCATTTAACTCATGCAGAAGGATTAGCACATTCCAAACATGTGAGACCGGCAAAGAAAAATTGGATACACAATGGCTATCAGATGGCTGTCATGCTCAGATTTCTGCATGGAGCAAAGCAAACAAGTTTGTCCAAAGAAAGAGGTGAGGAATATCTCCTGCATTGATCTCAGGTGTACTGGGCCTGCTGGCCACTGGAGCCTGGGGATGAAAATTGCAATGTACGCACGCACGCACGCACGCACGCACGCACGCACACACACACGCACACACGCACACACACACACACACACACACACACACACACACACACACACACACACACACACACACACACACACACACACACACACACACACACACACACACACACACACACACACACACACACACACACACACACACACACACACACACACACATAATTAGTGGATTTGGATAGGGTGGCAGCCAGGCAGCCTCTGGCTTAATGTGATATCAAATGAAGCCACATCTGAAGCATTTGAAAGTCAACTAGGCATATCATATCACTTCTCCAATCTAATTCCAAACGTCAACACACATCTTTGAAAGCCGTGCTGTAGTTCTGCTCTTCGATGGTACACTATATATACAAAAGTATGTGGACACCTGTTCAAATAAGTGCATTTGACTATTTAAGCCACACCCGTTGCTGACAGGTGTATAAAAATTGAGCACACAGCCATGCATTTCCATAGACAAACATTGGCAGCATAATGGCCTTACTGAAGAGCTCAGTGACTTTAATTGTGGCACCGTCATAGAATGCCACCTTTCTAACAAGTCAGTTCGTCAAATATCTGCCCCGGTCATCTGTAAGTACTGTTATTGTGAAGTGGAAGCATCTAGGAGCAACAATGGCTCAGCTGTAAAGTGGTAGGCCACACAAGCTCACAAAACGGGACTGCCGAGTGCTGAAGCGCATAACGTGCAAAAAGTGTCTTTCCTCAGTTGCAACACTCACTACCGAACTCCAAACTGCCTCTGGAAGCAACGTCAGCAAAAGAACTGCACGTCGGGAGCTTCATGACATGGGTTTCCATGGCCGAGCAGCCACACACAAGCCTAAGATCACCATGTGCAATCCCAAGCATCGGCTGAAGTGGTGTAAAACGTGCCGCCATTGGACTCTGGAGCAGTGGAAACGTGTTTTCTGGAGTGATGACTCACACTTCACCATCTGGCAGTCCGACGGACAAATGCATAGTGCCAACTATAAAGTTTGATGTATGAGGAATATAATGGTCTGGGGATGTTTTTCATGGTTCGTGCTAGGCCCCTTAGTTCCAGTGAAGGGAAATCTTAATACTACAGCATACAATGACATTCTAGACGATGCTGTGCTTCCAACTTTGTGGCAACAGTTTTGGGGAAGGCCCTTTCCTGTTTCAGCATGACAAAGAGGTCCTACAGAAATGGTTTGTTGAGATCGGAGTGGAAGAACTTGACTGGCCTGCACAGAACCCTGGCCTCAACCCCATCGAACATCTTTGGGATGAAATTGGAACGCTGATTGCGTGCCAGGCCTAATTGCACACCATCAGTGCCCTTTCCTTACTAATGCTCTTGAGACTGAATGGAAGCAAGTCCCAGCAGCAATGTTTCAACATCTAGTGGAAAGCCTTCCCAGAAGAGTGGAGGCTGTTATAGCAGTAAAGGGGGGACCAACTTCATATTAAAGCCCATGATTTTGGAATAAGATTTTCTACGAGCAGGTGTCCACATACAGTACATAAGGTCATGGAGTGTACCTTGAGGCAGGGTTAATAGCATTGATTGGTCCATTAGTTGTTTAAAGAGACTCCCACAGTGAGCACAATGGTTTGATAGTGTCTCGTACTGTCAAAAAAAATCTGTTGTTAAATCAGATTAGAAGTTATGGGTCAGTTTCTTTATTTACCCAGAACACGCATGAAACGTGTGATGATCAGGTAGCACCTTTTCACCTTCCTGGGAATGTACTTAAGAGTGACTTGGTAAACACTTCTCAGGACTCAAGTCTTTCCTCATCTCCTTAGAGACACACCCATATCCAGCGGGGAATGTAGCTGCTTAACGTAACAGTGACATTCTTAGAAGAAAGGAGAGCATGCAGACAAAGTGAGCCACAAACCAGACCACCACCATGTTGTGAACTAGGTTGTGAACTATGGGTTCTGATAAATGACTTGTCTGATGAGTGAGGGTATATGTGGGTGTTTGCTATTCTCAATGAAAATGTATCATTTGCAATGACATGACACATAAGACAAATATACCCACACATGCACATACGCATGCACACACACTGTACACTCACACATACACTTTGTGTGAAAGTCTATTTGCAACAGGGATATGAATCAACACATCCAGCCCTGGTAACTCCCAACCTTTTCCAAGCTTTGAGAAAGACCAGAACAACAACAGAAAAGAACTGGCTGCAACTTGTTCTCTGGCATTAATAACAATGGACTCAGCCATCCAATGGTGTTTGGTCCAAAGATATGAATGGTGGTAGTATTTTAAATCCATAGCCACCAGTACAGTCAGTAATAGTCACTTTGGAAAGTGAAACTCTTGTTTTGGTAAAACATGAACTCCTACGAAACTACTTCTTACCTCTGGTACTTACACTGTAATAGGGCATTTCCACGTAAAAAGACCCATGAACACTAACATGTGATGATCATATTATGAGTACATCAAATTTGATGTCAAATGAGCTAAGAGTCTATACATTTTCTTAAATTAAGGCATACAGTGGATTGGGAAAGTATTCAGACCCCTTGACTTTTTCCAAATGTTGTTATGTTACGGCCTTATTCTAAAATTGATTAAATGAATGAATCTCCACAATGACAAAGCAAAAACAGTTTATAAATTCTAGCAATTTTATTAAAACCAAAAAAAACAAATACCTTATTTACATAAGTATTCAGACCCTTAGCTATGAGACTTGAAATTGAGCTCAGGTGCATCCTGTTTATATCGATCATCCTTGATGTTTCCACAACTTGATTGGAGTCCACCTGTGGTAAATTCAATTAATTGTCATTATTTGGAAAGGCACACACCTAAGGTCCCGCAGTTGACAGTGCATGTCAGAGCAAAAACCCAGCCATGAGGTCAAAGGAATTGTCAGTAGTGAGCCGAGACAGGATTGTGTCGAAGCACAGATATGGGGAAATGTACCAAAACAATTCTGCAACATTGAAGGTCCCCAAGAACACAGTGGCCTCCATCATTCTTAAATGGAATAAGTTTGGAACCACCAAGACACTCCCTAGAGCTGGCCGCAAGGCCAAACTAAGCAATCGGTGGAGAAGGCCCTTGGTCAGGGAGGTGACCAAAAACCCGATGGTCACTCTGACAGAGCTCCATAGTTCCTCTGTGTAGTCAGTATCTAGGTTTCCATCCAATTGGCAACAGATTAAAAAACATATATTTAAAAAAATATGTATAAAGAAAATATGCACATTTTCCCACCATTTGATGTGTTCCCACCAAACGGACTTGTTGCGGCTAAAAATCATTGTGTGATGACTGTCACGCCCTGGTCGAAGTATTTTTGTGTTTATCTTCATTTATTCGGTCAGGCCAGGGTGTGACATGGGTTTTTGTATGTGCTGTATATGTAGTGGGATTGTAGCTTAGTGGGGTGTTCTAGGTAGGTCTATGGCTGTCTGAAGTGGTTCTCAATCAGAGGCAGGTGTTTATCGTTGTCTGTGATTGGGAACCATATTTAGGCAGCCATATTCTTTGGTTGTGTTGTGGGTGATTGTCCTTAGTGTCCTGATGTCCTTGTTCTGTGTTAGTTGACACAAGTATAGGCTGTTTTCGGTTTTCGTTACGTTTATTGTTTTTGTAGTGTTTTGTATTGATTCGTGTTTACGTGTGTTTTTTTCCATTAAACATGGATCGCAATCTACACGCTGCATTTTGGTCCGACTCTCCTTCACCACTAGAAAACCGTTACAGAATCACCCAACACAAACGGACCAAGCAGCGTGTCAACAGGCAGGAGCAGCCCAAAGAGGAGATGCGTATTAAGGATTTCTGGACATGGGAGGAAATCCTCGACGGGGGGGGGGCTCAGGGAGAGAGTGGCAGAGTCAGGAGTCATACCTGAGCCAACTCGCCCTGTTTATCGTGAGGAGCCAAGGAGGAGACCAGAACCAGAGCCGGTGTTGGAGGTGAGCGAAGCAGAGACTGTGAAGGAGTTAATGGGGAAATTGGAGGAGAGAGAAATGAGGGAGTTGCTGTGTTGGTGCTTTTTGCATGGAATTCGCCCGACGGAACGTGTCAGGGATTTGATGGCACCTGGGTCAGCGCTCCATACCCGTCCTGAGGTGCGTGTTAGTCGGCTGGTGAAGTTGGTGCCAGCCTCACGCACCAGGTCTCCTGTGCACATCCCTAGCCTTGCATGTCCTGTGCCAACACTGCTCTCAAGATCTCCAGTACGCCTTCACGGTCTAGCCCATCCTGTGCCACCTCCACACACCAGCCCTCCGGTAGCAGCTCCCTGCACCAGGCTTCCTGTGCGTGTCCTCGGCCCAGTACCACCAGTGCCAGCACTACGCATTAGGCCTACAGTGCGCCTCGTCTCTCCTGCGCTGCCGGAGCCTCCCGTCTGTTCAGCGCTATCAGAGCCTTTCTCCTCTTCTGCGCTACCGGAGTCTCCCGTCTGTTCTACAGCACTGCTGGAGTCTCCTGTCTGTTCAGCGCATCCAGAGCCTTCTTCCTCTACAGCGCTGCTGGAGTCTCCTGTCTGTTCAGCGCAGCCAGAGCTGTCAGTCTGCATGAAGCAGCCAGAGATGTCAGTCTGCAAGGAGCTGTCAGTCTGCAAGGAGCTGTCAGTCTGCAAGGAGCTGCCAGTCTGCAAGGTGCTGCCAGCCTGCATGGAGCAGCCAGAGCTGTCAGTCTGCAAGGAGCTGCCAGTCTGCAAGGTGCTGCCAGCCTGCATGGAGTAGCCAGAGCTGTCAGCCTGCATGGAGCAGTCAGAGCTGTCAGTCTGCATGGAGCAGTCAGAGCTGTCAGTCTGCATGAAGCAGTCAGAGCTGCCAGTCTGCAAAGAGCTGCCAGTCTACAAAGAGCTGTCAGGCTGCAAGGATCCGCCAGTCTGCCAGGATCCGCCAGAACTTCCAGTCGGCCAGGATCTGCCAGTCAGCCAGGATCTGCCAGTCAGCCAAGATCCATCAACCTGCCTGAGCTTCCTTTCACTCCTGAGCTTCCTTTCACTCCTGAGCTTCCTTTCACTCCTGAGCTTCCTTTCACTCCTGAGCTTCCTTTCACTCCTGAGCTTCCCCTCAGTCCCGAGCTTCCCCTCAGTCCCGATCTGCTGGGGGGTTCTGGGTGAGGACTACTAGGCCATGGTCGGCGGCGAGGGTGGACTATTCAAGGACGCGAGGAGGGACTAAGACAGTGGTTGAGTGGAGTCCACGTCCCGCGCCGGAGCCGCCACCATGGACAGACGCCCACCCGGACCCTCCCTATTGTTTTGAGGTGCGTTCGGGAGTCCGCACCTTAGGGGGGTTCTGTCACGCCCTGGTCGAAGTATTTTTGTGTTTATCTTAATTTATTTGGTCAGGCCAGGGTGTGACATGGGTTTTTGTATGTGGTGTGTATGTAGTGGGATTGTAGCTTAGTGGGGTGTTCTAGGTAGGTCTATGGCTGTCTGAAGTGTTTCTCAATCAGAGGCAGGTGTTTATCGTTGTCTCTGATTGGGAACCATATTTAGGCAGCCATATTCTTTGGTTGTGTTGTGGGTGATTGTCCTTAGTGTCCTGATGTCCTTGTTCTGTGTTAGTTGACACAAGTATAGGCTGTTTTCGGTTTTCATTACGTTTATTGTTTTTGTAGAGTTTTGTATTGATTGAAGGAAAAGGCGCCAACAAGTGCTAGGCATTTGTGGGATCTCCTTCAAGATTGTTGGAAAAGCATTCCAGGTGAAGCTGGTTGAGAGAATGCCAAGAAATGTGCAAAGCTGTTATCAAGGCAAAGGGTGGCTACTTTGCATAATCTCAAATGTAAAATATATTTTAATTTGTTTAACACTTTTTTGGTTACTACATGATTCCATGTGTGTTATTTCATAATGTTGATGTCTTCACTATTATTCTACAATGTAGAAAATAGTAAAAATAAAGAAAAACCCTTGAATGAGTAGGTGTGTCCAAACTTTTGACTGGTACTGTATTTAAAGTGATAAATCCGAGTCTCTCAGCGTCATTCTGTCACTGTGAAATTGCCCAATAGTAACCTTTCATTCGAAAAGCAATACTCTGAGTGCTTGTGTTTTTTCATGTACAGTATGTGTGTGTGCGTGCCTGCGTGTGAGTGTGTGCGCATGTGTTGGTATCTTATGCTTATCTCTTATCAACCCAGTCTCATTGTAAAATGATACAGCCCAGAAAATGTACTTCTGCTTTATGTTTAGAACACTGGTAAGAGGATATTTATTGGAAATCTTTCACAGAAAGAGTTTGCTTGTGAAAGTTCCAGCATGTGTGCGTATGTTTGTTCATGTGCATGTGTGTGTGTGTGTGTTGGTGTCTGGCTGAAAGGCCCACCAGATGAAATAAGCTGCTGTGACGCATCATCCCAGATATGTGTAAGCAGGACTGAACACTGAGGGGAACATGTGATCGAGGTGTGGCTCTCTGAACCCAAGGTAGAGTGTGACTCCCTCCCCATCGTGACATCAACAACTACCTTACCAGGGTCAAAATCAAGGTTTGACTCTTCCTGAGCCATCGTGGATGACTAAAAATAATGTCTCATAAACCAGGTTTACAACAGAATCAAACATGCTCCGAAGGGTTTAGCAGGCTAAACCATGGTCAGTGGGGGCTAAAAGATAAGGAGTAGGGATTCATCATTTTCTGCTGAAAAATTCCTTGTATGAGGTGTTGTCATTCATTGACAGTTTGGAAACATTGTGTTTCCTTCAATTGAACTATTTTGTGTGTGTGTGTATGTGTGTGTGTGGTCACGTGGTTGAGAAGTTAGAATTTTTGGACTGTGTTTGTAGCTTTCCTGGCAGGCTAGTAGCAGGCTGACAAGAGGCCACACCCAGCTCTCACCCAGCAGGAGCACAGACAACTACAGCACGCAAGGTTAGATCTGCTGATTTTCAGGTCAGCAGCAAGAGTAAAATATAAACAGGTTTAGGGAGATGACTATTAGAATGAATAAACTATACAGTTTGAAGGTGTGCTTGTAATTCTTTAGTTTTATTCAAGACTAGTAGTTTGGTTGGCCTGTATGTATTGCAACAACAACTGTCTTCTCTCAGGATGTGTGTGACGTGTGCTTGTGCTCATGTTTATCTTTTGGACTTCTTGCTAGCAGCAAACCCCACACTTATCTCTCCCATGGACACACCCCTCATTGTAATATGATACTGCTCTACTTCTGCTTTGAATTTGTTGTATCTGTGGTGAGAGGATATTTACTGGGGGGTGGACTCCCTCAATGTAGTTAAGGTTCTGTGAGAAGAGTTTAATTTATTTAGCTAGGGTTCTAAATTTAGCTATTTGTAATCTACTGACCAATAATTATTCAATTTTGCCTGCATAAACACAGTTTAATTGCTACCTTGATGTTTTGATGATTTCTTTAGACCATGCATTTTCAGCCACAAATGTTTTGATAGTATGTCACATGAATCATTCACAGTACCATTAAAGACATGCTCCGGTACTTTGGCGACTAAGAAAGTATTTTTGAAACCTCCTGCTTTGGGCTGGATGTGTCAATGTGTTGTTCATACATGCATAATCTATTAGCAGAATTACTGTGTTACCTCAATTAGCCACAAAATCCTTAATTTGAAAGCGACTTTTCTTGAAGCTGTGCCGTGCAATTTTGCCTTCATTTCCTCCCATGTGGGCCAGCCCCCTAGTAATTAGTGTTCTAGCCAATGAGATTCAGCCCCTCGCATTTCAGTGACAGCTCGCAAGAGACCTGCCAGGCGTTATCCAATGAGGTTGCAGGGCAGGCCCAACAGCTCATGTGGACACAGCAGAGAGAGAGAGAGCAATGACGTGGTGCACATATCTGTACATATATGACATAGTACTCAATTTCCGGGACCACTTTCAAGCCGAAAGTGAGTGCTACTTTCAGAACTACTGGCTAAAAAGTATACAAAAGTAGCTGAGAATCTCTTTAAAAGAATTGCTTGTTCCATTGTAATGCAAACATAATCTGCTATTAAGCTGTTTTACATTGTGAAAGTATACAGTTTGTTCCAAAGAAGATATTTATTTTGTGTGGATGGGTGCCAGATCAAAGAGATAGACATTATGCTCTCCTGCTGACAGACTCTCTGTTCAACACCCTCCCTTATATCTTCACAGTCTAAAAGCCAGTCAGAGAAAGGTAGTCCATGGTATCAAAATGAGATGTTTGAACTGGGGCATAAAGAGAAGAAAAGACAATCGACCATTGTAACACTCACCCCAGCACGTTGGCTTGACACAGCCATGTGGAGGCGCATCATTGAGAACGTGACATGCATACCCTCAGAGGACCCCACGTGAGGTAGCACTCCAGCTCTAATCAGGCCGAGCTACATGCTCCTCCTCGCCGCTGTGTGCCATTCTCTCCCCACCACATCCTCCATGCCTGCTGTGCACAGCGCATAGCCAATACGGGAAGGAGATTACTGGTGCATGGCAGAGAATAGAGGAGCCCATGAGGCTCCAGGATGAAATCTGCCACATCCACAGGAAGCTGATGTCTTCTCCAGGCACAGATGAATATGTGCCAGGACCCCAGATACAGCTCTGGGCTCTGGGGTGTACACATATGATTTGAAACATGGGGGTGTTATTGTAGGTTCCTCTATTCCCTTCCCTGGTTACTCATGAACTGTTTGCTCAATAGCAAAATAGCAAATGTGAAGTAAGGTGAATAAGTCAGAGTGCGATACACACAGACTAGCTAGCCCTGAAGTGCTACTTGAAAAGTAATTGAGATATTTGTCTGTTTTGATTAAGGCCAAGACACCTCAAGCGTGTAATAAGAGTACATGTATGCTCTCCCGTTCCTCTGTGTTCATAGCTGGTTTCCATCCACCTTGTTTTTCTTCATACACAGTAAGTGTTTAACAGACTTGGTTACTGGGACTCTTTCACTCCAGGGCCACCCTGCTTCTCTCCTAATTTGGGGTCCACACAGGTCAACTCCTATTATACTCAGAATTTAAGGCACGGCCATCAACCCCTCCAGAACACTCCCTTCTCATAATCTGACGTAAGTCAGACCCTTTTATGTTAACAGACATGTAGTTGCTGGGCAACTCAAACACAACCACTACATGAATTTGCTGATTGTAGCACCATTATAATGAAATCAGATGGGAAAGTGTGTGACCAGAAGTTGTTAGCATGAAAGAGCAACACAGAACAACACGCAAACACACAGAGACAGACGTAGTCGAAGCTCTGGTCGAGTCCTGGCCCTCTGGTTTGTGTTTAGGAGCTTTGGCGTGTTGACTGCATCACACACTAGAGTCTATATGCAGGGAATGACCCGATGATGTGAGCTGTCTGTGTTTCTCTGGCAGTATGGTGCTACAGTGTGGAGCGGGAGGCCCAGAGGCAGGGGGCCAGGGAGGCAGACTCGTGGCAGAGCAGGCAGTACAATGGGGGGCCCCCTCCGTCAGTGAGGACGTGGAGTGGTGGTGACTCATCATTTGAGACGTCAGCACTTCGTCATCAGCTGTCTGCATCAGCACAGCAGTCCATCACTGAAGCTCTGTGCTCATACTAACAATATGTCTTCAAAGGGCTTAATTAATCACCAACAGGCTCCCTCAGACTGAATTAACTTGAACAAGTCTTATTATAACACTAAACCCAGGGGTATTAGCGTTTTGCGATTAGTTCAGTGATTAATAAAATTCGTTTTTAAAAAATATGCGTTTGTATTTTGTGAAGTACCTGAGTGAATATGGTAAAGCATATAATTACCCTCTTTTGTATGCTCAGATAAATGGCTACACATTCCTCCTAATTGCCTGTGGCTGTCTGTATCTGATGAGTGTAACCCAAGGCCATTGCCGTCAGCTCTGGTCAAGTCAAGTAAAGTCCTTCCTCCTCAGACGTGATTATGTGTCTAATGAGTGGTGCTCTGGGTCTCATCCTTCCTCATGGCGATGATTTGAGGGAGAGAGTGTGAAGGGTCATGCTAATAGCACTGCTAAATTAAGCCCCCCCCCAGATATGTAGAGCTCTGCCATGACAACCTGAGACACAACTGCCTAATTAGTAAGAAAGTGTGCTGCACTGGGCCCTGTATCCACAGAGAGACTGGGCCTGGCGGGGGGAGAAAGACAGAGGGTGCATCATCATGGTTTAAGATGAGCTCATGCACACTTAACTAGCATTCTGAACTCTAGAGTTCAATGACAAGTTATATCAGTTTATCAAAATAAATGTTTCTGCCACTGCTTGTAATGCTATTTCATCTACTATGGCTTGATTTACAAAGCAATAATATCAACCATTTCAACTGTAAATCAGTCCGTCACGGCAGGTAAGCACCCTGGTGTGAGATGCGTGATGACCACTTGCTATGTGATGTGCACAATCCACTGGGTGATATTCTAGACATGGTGACATTTCTTTGATCACAATTTTTTCTCCGGTCCTTATCTTGTTTCCAATACATGCACCGGTAGCGACTCAGACTTTGACAGAAAGGAAATTAATTTTTGGATGAATATCTATTTTCATGACATTTATTTCATTCTCAGAATGTCACACATAAATGACTAAGCTGCACGTGGTCAAAAACATTTCTGTCATCAGCATTTACAGAAATCTATTAGGAGGGGATGGAATATTAAGTGTATGTCTGTCTCCCAGGCATAGCTAAAAGGTGTGGCAGTAGTGTGAGGGAGGCAATCTGAAACCTTGTTGGATGAGGATGATTTATTTAATTCATTAATATAATGTTCTGCAGTTCCTGTTTCACTCACTACACTCTCTCAGATACACAGTAAATCAAGGAGAGTTTGGATGCAGTCTATCACAGTGCCATCCGTTTTGTCACCAAAGCCCCATATGCTACCCACCAGCCCGACCTGTATTTTCTCGTTGGCTGGCCCTTGCTTCATAGTCGTCGACAAACCCACTGGCTCCAGGTCATCTATAAGTCTTTGCTAGGTAAAGCCCCGCCTTACCTCATCTCACTGGTCACCATAGCAGCACCCACCCGTAGCACGCGCTCCAGCAGGTATATTTCACTGGTCACCTCCAAAGCCAATTCCTCATTTGGCCGCTTTTCCTTCCAGTTCCCTGCTGCCAACAACTGGAATGAACTGCAAAAATCACTGAAGCTGGAGACTCATATCTCCCTCACTAACTATAAACACCAGCTGTCAGAGCAGCTCACAGATCCCTGCACCTGTACATAGCCCATCCAACTACCTCATCCCCATACTGTTATTTATTTCATTTATTTTGCTCCTTTGCACCCAGTATTTCTACTTGCACACTCATCTTCTGCACATCTATCACTCCATTGTTTAATTGCTATATTGTAATTATTTTGACACTATGCCACCTATTTATTGCCTTACCTCCCTTATCCTACCTCATTTGCACACACTGTATATAGACTTTTTCTATTGTATTATAGAATGTATGTTTGTTTATTCCATGTGTAATTATGTGTTGTTGTTTGTGTCGCACTTGTAACGGTATTCCTGTGGTGAAGTAGAGGCGGACAAAACGCAGCGTGGTTATATTGGTGAAATAAAAATATATATATTATTAAATGTGTCCATATAAACCTGAAAATAGTGTTGAGCTTAACCCCATAGGAGAGTAAACATTACTTGAAATAATAAGCTCTAGAATACTGAACAACACTACAGAGAGATAAAAAAAGTAACAGAGTAATTTTCAATTAATACTGTACAGAGTGAAACAAAATGATGCAGAGTTAAATATTAACACTACATTTAGCTTATGCAACTCTGTTGCCCGAGTATGTTTTACTCTTTTTAGACTGGGACCAAATGTTAGCAGAGTTACATTTTCTTCAATTAGAGTTCAATTTACTCTGGTGCCAGTCTAAGAGGAAAACCTAAGTACGTAGTTGAACTAACCTACACTTCCTGTGAATAGACAGCTGTTTGACCATTTTTTTAAACACCCATCACACGTTCAGTACTTCCTTGAATCTTGCAATCTTGAGAGTTGAGAGTAGGCCTAACTCAATCTGTTTAAAATAGCACATTATTTGAACCTAAATAACAATGGAAAGGTAATTATTGAGTTTCAAAGATTTTGTTTCAGTTGTGTGACTCTGGTGTTGTGCAATGACCAAAAACACTTTGAAGCTTTCAAATTCAAATTTGCACTAAAATGGTCTATGCATGTGAAGTTAGACACAGTGTCTGTGCAAAAAGAGAGCAGATCTGTCATTGCTTTTAACTGTGGCTTAGCCATTTACTTTACTAAGGAATCCACAGAGCCAAAGGTTCCCTTGGGCTGATAGTAAAATTCCTCCCTTACTGCACACAAACTAACATATCTGCCTCTCCGAAAGTCTTCAAATCTAGTCATAATCATGTAGCCAAATCTATTGAAAAAAAGTATCAACCAAAAATGACAATTTAATATCCCTGAAATTGGATAATAGACTGAATTCCCCTCCAGAATACTAGGTAGACTTCCACACTACCTTCACTGAACAGCCCATAACAAGGTTTACATTTGTGTGTTCCCATCAGTATAAATAACAGTGAAATAACAGGAAGTGCTGTTAACCTGTAGTCACACCTTCCTTCACGACATATCAGTGACAGTCCAGTGATTATATATTATATGGTCGATGCCAAATGTGTTGAAATGTTTATTCTGTTATGGAGCAGTTGTTACACTTGTACTTGTGGATCAATTTTTAAATGTTTTATGTATCATTGGCTAATATTTCATATAGAACATGCAGCCTAAAAAAAGCCATAAATTGTTCAGTGATAAACATGTCGACAACAATATCACAACTTCATAGTGTGGGTGATAATCATGAGTTGAAAACAACTGATATGAGTCTGCTTCACAGTGGCGTAGCACAGATTCGCTGGGCCCCTCCGTAAGTTTCGAGCAAGGCCCCATTTATGGGACAGAGAGAAAAATATGCAATATTACAGTTAATCTCATGCTACTTTACACATTTTGACATAAGGCTGAGAGAAAAATGAGCTGTTTCTTGAAAGATGGGACAATATGACCTTTCTTTCACAAATATTTGTCTTAACATGAACATTTTAAATACACTGCTCAACAAAAATAAAGGCAACACTAAAATAACACATCCTAGATCTGAATGATTCAAATATTCTTATTAAATACTTTTTTCTTTACATAGTTGAATGTGCTGATAACAAAATCACACAAAAATCATCATTGGAAATCAAATGTATCAACCCATGGAGGTCTGGATTTGGAGTGACACTTGAAATTAAAGTGGAACACGACGCTACAGGCTGATCCAACTTTGATGTAATGTCCTTAAAACAAGTCAAAATGAGGCTCAGTAGTGTGTGTGGCCTCCATGTGCCTTTATGACCTCCCTATAACGCCTGGAAATGCTCTGATGAGGTGGCGGATGGTCTCCTGAGGGATCTCCTACCAGACCTGGACTAAAGCATCCGCCAACTCCTGGAGTCTGTGGTGCAACGTGGTGTTGGTGGATGGAGCGAGACATGATGTCCCAGATGTGCTCAATTGGATTCAGGTCTGGGGAACGGGCGGGCCAGTCCATAGCATCAATGCCTTCCTCTTGCAGGAACTGCTGACACACTCCAGCCACATAAGGTCTAGCATTGTCTTGCATTAGGAGGAACCCAGGGCCAACCGCACCAGCATAGGGTCTCACAAGGGGTCTGAGGATCTCATCTCGATACCTAATGGCAGTCAGGCTACCTCTGGCGAGCACATGGAGGGCTGTGCAGCCCCCCAAAGAAATGCCACCCCACACCATGACTGACCCACCGACAAACCGGTCATGCTGGAGAATGTTGCAGGCAGCAGAACGTTCTCCACGGCGTCTCTAGACTCTGTCACGTCTGTCACGTGCTCAGTGTGAACCTGCTTTCATCTGTGAAGAGCACAGGGAGCCAGTGGCGAACTTGCCAATCTTAGGGGTTCTCTGGCAAATGCTAAACGTCTTGCACGGTGTTGGGCTGTAAGCACAACCCCCACCTGTGGACGTCGGGCCCTCATACCACCCTCATGGAGTCTGTTCCTGACCGTTTGAGCAGACATTTGTGGCCTGCTGGAGGTAATTTTGCAGGGCTCTGGCAGTCCTCCTCCTGCTCCTCCTTGCACAAAAGCGGAGGTAGCGGTCCTGCTGCTGGGTTGTTGCCCTCCTACGGCCTCCTCAACGTCTCCTGATGTACTGGCCTGTCTCCTGGTAGCGCCTCCATGCTCTGGACACTACGCTGACAGACACAGCAAACCTTCTTGCCACAGCTCGCATTGATGTGCCATCCTGGATGAGCTGCACTACCTGAGCCACTTGTGTGGGTTGTAGACTCCGTCTCATGCTACCACTAGAGTGAAAGCACTGCCAGCATTCAAAAGTGACCAAAACATCAGCCAGGAAGCATAGGAACTGAGAAGTGGTCTGTGGTCACCACCTGCAGAACCACTCCTTTATTGGGGGTGTCTTGCTAATTGCCTATAATTTCCACCTGTTGTCTATTCCATTTGCACAACAGCATGTGAAATTTATTGTCAATCAGTGTTGCTTCAGTTTGATTTCACAGAAGTGTGATTGACTTGGATTGACTTGGAGTTACATTGTGTTGTTTAAGTGTTCCCTTTATTTTTTTGAGCAGTGTATATATTTTGATAGACCAAAGTATCAGCCATCACACCATGGAAAGGAGCTGAGATGTATTTGAGATCTTAGAATGAAGCAATAAAGCCAGACGAGGTGTTGTGTATTGCCAAACTACCACGGCCAAAGGCTGTTCTCATTTCTGTTTTTCTTTATACAATGCAACTAACTGGATCTGTCAACTCCATCAGGCAACATAAAAGGCATTTCATTTGAACAATTATTGTTCAACAAGTGTTTAAAGGCCTTGATTGTTTCATTCTAACAGTAGATTATTCAAATATATTTTTGTTTTACAGCACCATTAAATCCTCCAGGGCTAATTTAATTAGCATTTTGGCATGTTTTTTTAGATTTACAACATTAACATTATCCCTTGGGTCTAGCACAGCAAATATTTAAATTGTTTAAGCATATGTTGCAGAACAGTGATTCAAATATTATTTGACAGCGTTAACAAGCCACTGGCAGAGTTGACAACACAACAGATACTCAAAACAGACATATTTTTTATTTTCTAAAAATAAAAGTTCAATACAAACATTTGTAAAATATGGAAAATTATTCATTTAAAAATCCCCAAATTGTCAAGCTCTGATCGTAGTTCTTTTTGTAATGTCGTTGTTTTAGTATGGTCAGGGCGTGAGTTGGGTGGGTTGTCTATGTTCTTTTTTCTATAATTCGGGATTTCTGTGTTTGGCCTGGTATGGTTCTCAATCAGAGGCAGCTGTCAATCGTTGTCCCTGATTGAGAACCATACTTAGGTTTCCTGGTTTCACTATTGAGTTGTGGGTGATTATTTTCCGTGTCAGTGTTTGTTCCACACGGGACTGTTTCGTTTGTTTAATTTATTCACGTTGTTATTTTGTACTTTTCAGTGTTCTATTAAAAGTAAGCAATATGAACACGTACCACGCTGCGCATTGGTCCTCCGATCCTTCCTACTACTCCTCCTCCTCGTCAGACTGGCCATGACTGACCCAGTAGACTCGAACCAGCTCCGCAACGACATCTCCTCCCAAGGAGCCACCATTGGAAGGCACGTGGAATTGCTTCATGGTCTTATGGAAGTGTTCCAGACCTTGGCCGAATACCACGAAAGAGTGTTGAACACAATGCTGGAGCAATTCCGCGGGTTTTCTGTTAGGCAGCCTACCACAACTTCCCAGCCCCTCAGTAACCTGACTGTTAGCAGCGCCACCTCCCCGGGCACCTCGGTTTCCCAGGAACCCTGCTTACCTCCCCCGGAACGCTTTGATGGAGAGTCGGTCACCTGTCGGGCGTTTCTCGATTCAGTGTTCCCTCATCATTGAGCTGGAGCCCTCCTCCTTACCCTCGGACCACTCTAAGATAGTGAACCTCATCACACTGATGTCCGGGAGGGCTCTCGTCTGGGCTACGGCAATATGGGAACAACAGTTGGCCGTATGCTTCAGTCTGGAGATGAAGAAGGTTTTCGATGCTCCGGGAAAGAGGCTGCCTCGAAGTTACTCCAGCTTTGGCAAGACTCCCACAGTGTGGCAGAGTATGTGGTGGATTTCCGCACGCTGGCAGCTGAGAGTGCCTGGAACCCGGAAGCACTTTTTGTCATGTTCCTGCACGGAGTATCGGAGGAAGTAAAGGATGAGCTTGCAGCCCGAGAACTACCGACGGATCTCATCGCCTTGACCATTCTGATCGATGGCCGATTACGGGAGCAAAGGAATGAGAGGAGGTTCGATTTCACTCGCCCACCCAAGGCTTCCACCTCGTCCGACAGGTTCTCCAACGCCTCCTGGAGAACCAGCTTTTTGTGAAAGCAGAGAAGTGCGAATTTCATTGCTCCACCATCCCCTTCCTGGGTTACATCATCGCTAAAGGGAGTGTACAGATGGATCCAGGGAAGGTGAGAGCGATGGTGGATTGGCCCCAGTCTACGTCCAGAGTGCAACTGCAATGTTTCCTGGGATTTGTCAACTTTTATATCCACTTTATCCGGGGTTACAGCACCCTGGCTTCCCCCGTCTGCACTCACCTCTCCCAAGGTTCTGTTCACGTGGTCCCAAGCTGCTGACCCAAGCTGTGGTTTTCCTGGTAGCCTGTTGGCTGTTTTTTCCTGGTAGCCTGTTGGCTGTTTTTTCCTGGTAGCCTGTTGGCTGTTTTTTCCTGGTAGCCTGTTGGCTGTTTTTTCCTGGTAGCCTGTTGGCTGTTTTTTCCTGGTAGCCTGTTGGTTTTCGTGGTTGTAAATTGAACTGTACGTATTCAAAACGTATTTATGGTAGGTTGGCATTTCTTGATTGATTATGTGGGTCAAATTTGATTCATGGAAGTGTATTATTCCATGTCACAACGTACTGCTGAACTCTTCAGTGGCATGGTTTGCCATGTTTGAAGCGGGCCTATAGACCTATTTTTTTGGCAAGACAGCTGTAATAGTTTGTAGGCTATGTTTTGTTTATTTAGATCTCTATTAATCTTTTCTTTACTATTAATGTCACGGGCCTAAATATAGATTGTGTCATGCCTTTATCGATCTGATATTTTGGTACCACTGGTTTTTCTGTTCGCGTTAATTTGTTTGCATTTGGAGTGGTGTCGGTATTCTAAGCCAAACTGCTATTCAGTATTTTTGTTTGCATGCATGAATACTGTAACTAGGCTACTAGGCTTTCAGCATTTAGTTTGCATTATTTTGGTAAAACCGATGTGTGTATGGCTGCATTCACATAGGCTGTTTAAAATAGGTGAATTACCCTATCAATCTTGTAGCCTATATTCATTACTGAAATGGACTTTACTGGGTAAGGAGCTCTTCACTGTTCTGATACAGCCCAGCGGAGAAAGGCTGCAGATTTCTCGCCAACTGGCACTTCTAAAGCATTTAATGATCTCGGAGTCTCGGCATTTGAACTTTATGTTTATTATGGTATATTGTGATATCAATATAGTTCCAATGCAAGAACCCCAAGAAATTGTGCTGCCCCCTTATACCTGGTGTACACTACACGACTTTCAAAATCCTAACATCGCTGATCCTCTCACATTTAATGACCGTCTTTCATGTAGTGTTTTGTCTTGCCAATGTAGTGCTACGCACACGAAATGATCTGGCACAGACGGGGTGTCACACACTACAAGATTCTGATGTGATGATGTGATTAGATTGTTAACATAGCTAAAATGACCTGTGGCTCAAAGCCGCCTCATACAAGTTCAGTCAGACATTCAATCGTGCCATACAGAGTTGACATTTCTAGCCAACATTTTGAATTGAAAAACATGACTTGTGAACTTCAGAGCTGTAATGATTTGACACTTTGGCTTTGGTTAAAGGCAAGTACAGACGCATACTAGTAGTCATCGCTCTTACTCAAGAGTCTACTCATTCTGGGTCAAGCGAAACAACATCATCATCATCTCACTGGCTTCTTCTCTGGCGAGCTCTCATTGGCTATTGCTGATCACCATTCTCCAAAACTTGTCGTAACACATCTCACACTACAAGAGCATTGCAGATTTTGTGTCGATAGATTCAAACATGTTTGAAAATATTGGGGCGTCTGGGACTGCTCAAAGACAGGATCGTAGCCGTCAGATTTAGCCTTTGGCTCGGTCACATTAAACGAGCATCGGTGATGGCCATGTGCCCCGAGTAGGCAACGACATGGGGATTTTGTCTCCGATCTCAATAACTTGTCTAGGACAGCTAAATTGTGGCCAAAATCGGTGTGTACACCCAGCTTAGTCACTTCATCCTGGCGCCGGGTCTGTGGCTTTATGACGTGTGAATACGCTTTCTGTGGGACCCGACCTCCAGATATAAAAAGGGTGATCATCACATTGCATCACACAATTTCATTTAATTCTGCGGTTTGAGACGCACCCTAAAATCAGTCTTGTCTCAAAATAGTCCCCTTTAGTCACAGCGTTGACCCATGTCTCTCTAAACCCCAGACAGAGGAGTCATAATATCGCTGTGGTTTTAGCAATCTGCTTCCACCAGCTCTTCTCAGATGCCCCGGCACACAAAATGCCTATAAAAAGCTACTGTAAGCACTGCAGCTAGCCCCAGGCCTGAGATTGGATTCATTTTAACAGGCTGAGGAGGCCTGCTGCAGATTATATGAGGACTTTTGAAGAGCTCACCCCCAGGCGGTGGGCAGGACCTACCCTTGATCCCTGCTGTTTCCTCCCTCATTGGATTTTGTGGAAGTGGGAATAAAATTACACAATATAGTAAAAACACACAGAGGCAGCAGCCCAGTTAGAGGTACATAGTTGACAGAATAAACGTTGGCTAGTCCTTGTATCGTAGACAGCAGCAGAGGACTGTTTTGCAGTAAATGAACCGCTGAGGCAGAAAACCAGCTGTGACGTTTCACTGAGGGCAGGATTAGAGATAAGCACCTTTGTGTGGTTGTTTTGGTGTTATGTCCAGAGCTGCACAAGTCTCTCTAAAATGCAAAACAGATTGGTGACCAATCCAATTGAGGTGTTTTTTTTACAACAGAGTGCCTCATAAATCCTCCACTGAGTATTATTAGAACACATCTATTTTTATTAACAGCATACTATTGTAGGTTATCTACATAGCAACCACGGTGAGGTCATTTCTGGGCATTTCCATCATTTAAAAACGGAATTTAAAAGTGCCTGACGTCAAATGGACTCCACTGTTTTCCCCCACAGATCTTTTTCCTTTATTCAGACTGATAAGGTGTCTGCCTGACAGATAACATAATGGGTCAGCTACATTAAGGACTATAAACATTACATTGAATTAATTAAATTTGCATTGCAGCTCTCTGTGAGTCAAACGGATCAGTCATGGATGCATGCATCCCATAGAGATGACATGGGGAGAGAGGAAATCAAAACAAAGCCTTCATAAGTGGGGAACATTATCCAAACAAACACTATGGCATGGCAGGGGTTACACACATTCTAGTGACTACTGTATATGAAAACATTACTCTGCCTTGATTATCAGTACATGTCACTTATACTACTGCACGTGTTTTAAGAAAACATGCTGAGTGTTTACTGTAAATGTTGCTTATCCTTACACGCCTATACTTTGATGGAGAGAGAAAATGCCTGAACAGCCCCAGGCCAGATGAGCCTGTCAATGTGACTCCCTCAACCCTTCTCTCTCTCAGCACCACTAGCAGACTTGCTGCTTCAGCTAAATATTTTGCCAACACCTCTTATAATTTCGACCCCACCCTCACTCAGGTCAGTCAGTGTCGGTTCAGATGTTGACCGGCAGAATAGGGTCAGTCCTAAAGGTTAACTCTACCCGTCGAGTTAAACTCTTCTAGGGCTTAAGTTACTGTGTTCTTCTTTGCTGCTTGGCTCTTTATGACCCCATCACATCTCAAGGCTTGCCAACTCCAATCAGCCTGTAGAAAGGTTATATAGGCTATATACCCTAGTTTCTCAAACTCTGCCAATAACAACCCCTAACAAACTAAACTACACATATACTCTTGTTGTGGCTAACTGTGGGTGGGTGGCTTACTTTGCTGGGCTTTGGACTTCAAAACAATTTCAGTATATGTGTGAGGGGGATCTAATGGCATCTTTAGGCTACAACAGCGATCGGTTGTGTGCAAGGCTCTGCTAAGCCGAGCCTCAAAGGAGTGTGTAGAGTTGCCTTCACCCCAGTAGGTTCCAGGTTCAGATTTCATTACAAGGCCAGAGCCTGGGTTAGTTCAGATGAGTTTGTTCCACTGACCGGCCTGTGTTTCCTGTCTTGTACTAATCAGGCCCCGGGGGATCATTCACTGAGACGGCTACAGGGCAAATCACTAGTGCCCTGTGTGACACTGTTAACCCAGTAGAGATTTAACAATGTTGGGATCTCAAATGACATCTGACAAGTTTCTGGCACTGCCTGTTTGTTTGAGGATAGTAGGTGCAGTTCACAGCCATTCATATTTTGGGGTAATAAAAAATTTGGTTGATGGAACTTTAGCTCTCTGTAGGCTACACAATAGGTAGTGCCTTGTAGCTACGTATGTTTAAGAAGCACAATGTACAGATCTGCTATAATTCTGCACCACCGAGTAAATGGTAGTGATCACACCTTTAAGAGGAAAACCTTTGGCAACTGTGTTTAATTATATTTTGTTCCAAAGGTCAATCCTGCACGAGGATGATAACCCTTTTTCTGAGAAACCTCTTTGAAACGGCATATGGCTTCAATTTCAGACCCAAATACCTTGCAACGGATGCAAGTTTGCATGCATGTGTGTAGGTTACAGTGTGTGAGTAGTGCATGCCTGTATTTGGATACATGTGTTAGGGATGTCATCTGAGTTTGCATCCTCATCGTGAGGCTGATGAGAGGCAGCTACCTGCATTGATAAAACATGACTCATCCTCCAGCAAAGTGGTTGTATTAGCTGTCCCTCTCCGGAAACCATGAAATGCAGTCACCTACTCCAGGATCACGATGGCAGGGGAGGTATTATTTATTATTTCCAATGACTCACAGTTCAGACTCAATTAAATGCACTCTCCTTGTGCCTTTGTGTGATCCTGTAAAACCCTCCATGACCTGATATGGCTTACTTCCTCTCCAAATGTCAGCAGAGAAATAACAAGGCTGTGCTGTGGCTGAGACTGGCCTGCTGATCATGGTGTTGTGATTGGATTGTTTGGATTGGATTGTTTAAAGGCTATTGATCCCACCAAGATAAAACAGATGTCTCCCTTAATGCACTGTGTAAGCTTCATTACCAGTTTAGATATCAAGTGTTAAACTGATCTATACACAGGACTGACATGCTGCTGCAGTAGCTAGTTAGCTACATTTTTTACACCCAGTGTAATAAGAAGTAACTGGAAAGTTAAAGTAACAATGCAGCTTTCTCCTGACATGACTGACAGGGCTCATTGATTTTAGGCCTATGATACACTTTATTTGATATTTTTTCACCCCCATTTCTCTCCCCTATTTCGTGATATCCAATTGGTAGTTACAATCTTGTCCCATCGCCCGTACGGACTCGGGAGAGGCAAAGGTCGAGAGCCATGCCTCCTCCGAAACACGACCTTGACACACTGCTCGCTTAACCCAGAAGCCAGCTGCACCAATGTGTCGGAGGAAACACTGTACAGCTGGTGACTGAAGTCAGCGTGCATGCGCCCTGGCCCGCCACAAGGAGTCGCTAGAGAGCGATGGGACAAGGACATCCCGGCCAGCCAAACCCTCCCCTAACCTGGACGACGCTGGGCCAATTGTGAGCCGCCTCATGGGTCTCCCGGTTACGGCGGGCTGCGACAGCCTGGAGTGACGCCTCTAGCACTGTGA
This sequence comes from Oncorhynchus keta, assembly GCF_023373465.1. NCBI lineage: Eukaryota > Metazoa > Chordata > Actinopteri > Salmoniformes > Salmonidae > Oncorhynchus > Oncorhynchus keta. The sequence goes on along the minus strand of NC_068437.1, from coordinate 28,301,699 downwards.
TGCAGTGTCTTAGACCACTGCGCCACTCGGGAGACCCTGTGATGCAATTTTGATAGCAGTACAAAAGATAGTTCCTAGCTTCCCTACGAAACAAAATTAAAATGGAAAGGAAACAGTTGCTGTGAAATTCTCTGAAACGAAGATGCACAAAGGCCACAGTAACAAAGGGGACATGTTGTTATACAGGCCAAATTTTCTCTGAGGAATTCCCCAGTAAACTATCCTCTATTACAATTTACACACAACCACCTTTAGCAAGTTTATCTCAACCAGTGAAATTACCCTAACTGGACCCCTTTGGCACAGTGACCTTCTGGTCTTAGCCTCCAGCCAGCCAGTTTGAGTAGCTATTTGTTTTTCAATAAAGGTGGTGTATTGAACAGCTTGTAATGTAGGCTAGCCTTTGGACTGTTGTAAATGGAGTGAGTTAAGAGCAGAAAGGCAAAACTACACGGCACATAGAAACAAATCACTGTTCTAGTTTGTCTATTTATACATTCTCAGTGATTGTTATATATCCTGGTCAATGGATTTTCATGGAATGTGTGACCAGGATGAGAAGAAAATCCCATATGAAGGTGGAATGTGTGACCAGGATAAGAAGAAAATCCCATATGAAGGTGGAATGTGTGACCAGGATAAGAAGAAAATCCCATATGAAGGTGGAATGTGTGACCAGGATAAGAAGAAAATCCCATATGAAGGTGGAATGTGTGACCAGGATGAGAAGAAAATCCCATATGAAGGTGGAATGTGTGACCAGGATGAGAAGAATATCCCATATGAAGGTGGAATGTGTGACCAGGATGAGAAGAAAATCCCATATGAAAGTGGAATGTGTGACCAGGATGAGAAGAATATCCCATATGAAGGTGGAATGTGTGACCAGGATGAGAAGAAAATCCCATATGAAGGTGGAATGTGTGACCAGGATGAGAAGAAAATCCCATATGAAGGTGGAATTTGTGACCAGGATGAGAAGAATATCCCATATGAAGGTGGTATGTGTGACCAGGATAAGAAGAAAATCACATATGAAGGTGGAATGTGTGACCAGGATGAGAAGAAAATCCCATATGAAGGTGGAATGTGTGACCAGGATGAGAAGAAAATCCCATATGAAAGTGGAATGTGTGACCAGGATGAGAAGAATATCCCATATGAAGGTGGAATGTGTGACCAGGATGAGAAGAAAATCCCATATGAAGGTGGAATGTGTGACCAGGATGAGAAGAAAATCCCATATGAAGGTGGAATGTGTGACCAGGATGAGAAGAATATCCCATATGAAGGTGGAATGTGTGACCAGGATGAGAAGAAAATCCCATATGAAGGTGGAATGTGTGACCAGGATGAGGAAGAAAATCCCATATGAAGGTGGAATGTGTGACCAGGATGAGAAGAAAATCCCATATGAAGGTGGAATGTGTGACCAGGATAAGAAGAAAATCACATATGAAGGTGGAATGTGTGACCAGGATAAGAAGAAAATCCCATATGAAGGTGGAATGTGTGACCAGGATGAGAAGAAAATCCCATATGAAGGTGGAATGTGTGACCAGGATGAGAAGAAAATCCCATATGAAAGTGGAATGTGTGACCAGGATGAGAAGAAAATCCCATATGAAGGTGGAATGTGTGACCAGGATGAGAAGAAAATCCCATATGAAGGTGGAATGTGTGACCAGGATGAGAAGAAAATCCCATATGAAAGTGGAATGTGTGACCAGGATGAGAAGAATATCCCATATGAAGGTGGAATGTGTGACCAGGATGAGAAGAAAATCCCATATGAAGGTGGAATGTGTGACCAGGATGAGAAGAAAATCCCATATGAAAGTGGAATGTGTGACCAGGATGAGAAGAAAATCCCATATGAAGGTGGAATGTGTGACCAGGATGAGAAGAAAATCCCATATGAAGGTGGAATGTGTGACCAGGATGAGAAGAAAATCCCATATGAAGGTGGAATGTGTGACCAGGATGAGAAGAAAATCCCATATGAAGGTGGAATGTGTGACCAGGATGAGAAGAAAATCCCATATGAAGGTGGAATGTGTGACCAGGATGAGAAGAAAATCCCATATGAAGGTGGAATGTGTGACCAGGATGAGAAGAAAATCCCATATGAAGGTGGAATGTGTGACCAGGATGAGAAGAAAATCCCATATGAAGGTGGAATGTGTGACCAGGATGAGAAGAAAATCCCATATGAAGGTGGAATGTGTGACCAGGATGAGAAGAATATCCCATATGAAGGTGGAATGTGTGACCAGGATGAGAAGAAAATCCCATATGAAGGTGGAATGTGTGACCAGGATGAGAAGAAAATCCCATATGAAGGTGGAATGTGTGACCAGGATGAGAAGAAAATCCCATATGAAGGTGGAATGTGTGACCAGGATGAGAAGAAAATCCCATATGAAGGTGGAATGTGTGACCAGGATGAGAAGAAAATCCCATATGAAGGTGGAATGTGTGACCAGGATGAGAAGAAAATCCCATATGAAGGTGGAATGTGTGACCAGGATGAGAAGAAAATCCCATATGAAGGTGGAATGTGTGACCAGGATGAGAAGAAAATCCCATATGAAGGTGGAATGTGTGACCAGGATGAGAAGAAAATCCCATATGAAGGTGGAATGTGTGACCAGGATGAGAAGAAAATCCCATATGAAGGTGGAATGTGTGACCAGGATGAGAAGAAAATCCCATATGAAGGTGGAATGTGTGACCAGGATGAGAAGAATATCCCATATGAAGGTGGAATGTGTGACCAGGATGAGAAGAAAATCCCATATGAAGGTGGAATGTGTGACCAGGATGAGAAGAAAATCCCATATGAAGGTGGAATGTGTGACCAGGATGAGAAGAAAATCCCATATGAAGGTGGAATGTGTGACCAGGATGAGAAGAAAATCCCATATGAAGGTGGAATGTGTGACCAGGATGAGAAGAAAATCCCATATGAAGGTGGAATGTGTGACCAGGATGAGAAGAAAATCCCATATGAAGGTGGAATGTGTGACCAGGATGAGAAGAAAATCCCATATGAAGGTGGAATGTGTGACCAGGATGAGAAGAAAATCCCATATGAAGGTGGAATGTGTGACCAGGATGAGAAGAAAATCCCATATGAAGGTGGAATGTGTGACCAGGATGAGAAGAAAATCCCATATGAAGGTGGAATGTGTGACCAGGATGAGAAGAAAATCCCATATGAAGGTGGAATGTGTGACCAGGATGAGAAGAAAATCCCATATGAAGGTGGAATGTGTGACCAGGATGAGAAGAAAATCCCATATGAAGGTGGAATGTGTGACCAGGATGAGAAGAAAATCCCATATGAAGGTGGAATGTGTGACCAGGATGAGAAGAAAATCCCATATGAAGGTGGAATGTGTGACCAGGATGAGAAGAAAATCCCATATGAAGGTGGAATGTGTGACCAGGATGAGAAGAAAATCCCATATGAAGGTGGAATGTGTGACCAGGATGAGAAGAATATCCCATATGAAGGTGGAATGTGTGACCAGGATGAGAAGAAAATCCCATATGAAGGTGGAATGTGTGACCAGGATGAGAAGAAAATCCCATATGAAGGTGGAATGTGTGACCAGGATGAGAAGAAAATCCCATATGAAGGTGGAATGTGTGACCAGGATGAGAAGAATATCCCATATGAAGGTGGAATGTGTGACCAGGATGAGAAGAATATCCCATATGAAGGTGGAATGTGTGACCAGGATGAGAAGAATATCCCATATGAAGGTGGAATGTGTGACCAGGATGAGAAGAATATCCCATATGAAGGTGGAATGTGTGACCAGGATGAGAAGAATATCCCATATGAAGGTGGAATGTGTGACCAGGATGAGAAGAATATCCCATATGAAGGTGGAATGTGTGACCAGGATGAGAAGAAAATCCCATATGAAGGTGGAATGTGTGACCAGGATGAGAAGAATATCCCATATGAAGGTGGAATGTGTGACCAGGATGAGAAGAAAATCCCATATGAAGGTGGAATGTGTGACCAGGATAAGAAGAAAATCCCATATGAAGTTGTTGTGCTCTTTTAAAATAAATCAACTATTCACATTTGCATTAAATAAATATAATGCCTGTGAGGACTTGTCAAGAAAGGTGGTGGACAGATTGATGACAGATCATGAAAGGATACTTCCTCTGTAGTACGCAACAAAAAGGACAAACAACAATACAGTATATCAAACCTATCAAAGCCATTTGGGATTTATTACAGTTTCCAGTAATAGCCCAATTAACTTTGAATGTTTCAAAACCACAGGCAGAACATAAACACATTCACTTTGTGAATACATTCCATCGCACATCTGTGCTTATGGACACTTGCCCAAGACACCGAAGGGGAGATTAACTCTTCGAAGGGTCCTGTCCGATAAATATTGCATGGACCTAGGCTCTGTGGGTTCACCTACAGTAAGCATGGCTGTGATCAAATTCAGCTATACATCTACATATACTAAATCTGAATATTCTACGAGCAGTAGCGGTCAGTACCGTTCAAGATGAGGGAGGACAATTATTTTATATTACAGCATATTGGATGACTGTGATTCATATTCCATTCACCCAGTTCAATGTAACATTGATATGTTTAGGCAACTACATGACACATAAATGTTCCCTATACGCATCATGAGATTGCTACAACCTGGCATATGAATGAACGTTTAAAATGTACAGTAGGTGCACACAGATCGAGAGACAACTTTGAGGTGACAGACAGTGACATTCAATATCGCCTCGGACTGTTACCTGCATCGAGCAGATATTGGGTGTAATCGTTAGTCCAACAGTTGCAAGAGAGTTTCTATTGGACAAATTCAGGTATATTTATCCACGTTTTTGTTCCTTTTGCTTCCGTTTAAGAATTGTAAAAATAAATAAAAAACAGAATAGGTGGAATGGATACACCCCTGATCACGTGTGAACACAGTTCACTTTCATAGCAGCCACGTTGTATTTTGTCTTGTGCCTATGCACTCTCCTCCTCTCACCTCTTCCCTTCGCTTGTGGACTTCAATACACAACACATCAGCTGTATATGACCAGGCGGAAAAACCTTTCCAAACCAAACCGCTAGACACAACCTACATCGTTCTCATCATATTAGCGAAAGTAACATCATAGTTAGCATAACTTATAGAACTAATGAGTTAGTAAACCCATTACAATCAAGCAGTAAGGTTACAGTGTGCAGTCAGTAAGCAGTTACACTGGTGGGCCCCGGTGGCAATAAATTAGTCAAACGAAAAAGCTTACCTTGACTTGGAAGAGTTCCAGTGTTGTGTTGGAAAATCATAGCCAGCTAGCTAGCATAGCATCCCTCTGTTTGAGCAGGGTGTTTCAGTAGGCTAAATTAGCTCGCTGCATTTGCTAGCTAGCTAAGTGAAAAAAATGGCTCTCTATTTCTCTCTTGCTTCTTCATTTTGAAAGAAAGAAATTTGATCAAAATTGTTCTGTCTTTTTCTCTCTTATGGTCAGCTACTCACCACATTTTATGCACTGCAGTGCCAGCTAGCTGTAGTTTATGCGTTCAGTACTAGATTCAATCTCTGATCCTTTTATTGGGTGGCAACATGTCAGTTCATGCTGCAAAAGCTCTGATAGGTTGGATGACATCCTCCGGAAGTTGTCATAATTACTGTGTAAGTTTATGGAAGGGGTTGAGAAACATGAGCCAATGTACCCAGAGGAGGATGGAAACTAGCTGTCTTCCGGCTACACCATGGTGCTACCCTACAGAGTGCTGTTGATGCTATAGTAGACCTTCTTTGCAAAATAGTGTGTTTTAATCAATTATTTGGTCACGTGATTATATTTAGTATAGTTTTATCTATTAATGTTTTACCATTTTTATTTTTATGAAATTCAATGAGGAGGATGGTCCTCCACTTCCTCCTCTGAGGAGCCTCCACCATCTACGAGCTAGTCACATTGAAAAGGGTCAGCATCACTAATGGTGGAGTCTGAAAACCGGTTTACCGGTTTTCGCCTGGTGAAGGAGAAGAGGACCAAGGTGCAGCGTGTTAAGTGTTCATCTTAATAAACAAAATAAACTGAACACTGTAATGACAAAAATAATAAAGAGCGAGAACGAAAACAAAACAGTTCTGTAAGGAATACGCACAAACAGAAAACAATCACCCACAACCAAAATGGGGAAAACAGGCTGCCTAAGATTCTCAATCAGAGACAACAATCAACAGCTGCCTCTGATTGAGAACCATACCAGGCCAAACACAGAAATACAACATAGACAAAAGAACATAGACTACCCACCCCAACTCACGCCCTGACCAAACTAACACAAATATATAATAAAGGAACTAAGGTCAGAACGTGACAGCTAGTTCTTTTTTTGTCTACTCATCCAAAGCCCCTACTTCCTCCAGTCCCAAGCAAAGGGATCTATCTCATGTTTCCAAGGCCATACTGTAGTTCATCTGCTACATGCTCCTGCATCACATAACACAGGATGTTGTCCCTTGGGTGGAGAGGTGAAAAGGTAACCCGATTCCACCTCCTGATACAGCCACACAGTGACTGGAGCTATACTAATTCTGTTAGACAGACATACATTGTGTAATTGACACAACCTGTTTGAATAATTCATGATCTGACACACCACAGTGCTATCCCCTTGCAACAATGACAACTGGACTTATCAGTATCAGGCTTAGTTTCAGACCAATACTTTTTAGAACTGCATTTTCGAATATGATTGTTTTTTTAAAGTGAAGTGAGTTTTATTAATTTATTTTGGCATACAGTATGACCTTGATATACTTAGGAAGCTAATGAATCAGAATGGCACCTGATAATTATGTATTTAGATTGAATGCTGGACAATAATGAGAGGGGGTTTACCACTTGTCCTATAATTAAGCAAGGGCTGTGCACTGTACCTTCTAGATGTTCACATATGGTATGGAAATTGTGGAGCTTTCCACCAAAATAAGTTCCACTAAGTTCAACCTACTGCTCCCTCTGCTAAACATCACCAAATTAAGAGAGCCCATGTCATGCATGTGTGGACACATCGGAATCAGAGCCGTTACCCAGTTAATGATTATACTCTATTGTGTGCTATGGGGTCAAAGGGACCATATGATCAGCTGGAGAACCAAATGAACGTTCCCTCTGAGTGAATCTTGAGTAAGCTGAAGCAATCAGTAACTCACAGGTGTAACTCACAGGTGGACCAGATTACATTTCTTGCCTGTTTTGAGGGATTGGAATACCCTCACAAGTTCACAAACCCAAGTACTCATGTTGACTTACATATTAGACTTTAATTCACTGTAGCAACACTGCCCTGGGAGAGAACAGCTGTCTAAACGAGTGTGAATGGACAGGAATATGAAAAAGAAGAGAGGCCCGCACACTGAATATGCTCCCAAATTGACCACCTTTACTGGACAACACTTCGATCCAATATGACCTGACGAAGATCCATGAAGGATCAAAACGTTGTCCATTAAAGGTGACAAACTGGAGCATATTCAGTGTGCACACCTCTCTCTTCTTTTTCAAGTATCCTTTATTAGCCAAACACCTTAGTTGTTTAAGGATGTGCGCATGACCATTAACTTTTCAACAAGACAGGAATATATCACATTTTAACAGTACCAGTTCCCTATTGACCAGATAGCAGAAATTGGGTGTCTACTAATATATATTGCAGGTGAAGTCACCGGTCAATATGCAGTCCAATCAATTAAGATGTAACCAAAACAACGTAAAACTTAGTTGTGATATTAGCAAATGAAGGCATGTGGAGAATGACTTCAGAACAAATGTTTTTGTGATGTTTGCACGTCAACATACGAGCTATTACATGCACTGACCCAGCATATTTACACACAAGGATGTGTGACAATCAAAGATATTTAGACAATGCCCATTGTCTGAGGCTCTCCACATTGCTCCAGTCTGAGTGTGATTGAAGGTTTGTTTATGTGTGTGTGTATTTGTTTTTTTGTCAGGGAGCCTGATATTCCAGCCTGGGCCCCCTTACTCTACCAGCTACAACTCCTGAACATCAGACAGAAGCCCGACCCCCTGATTCTCCCCATGTCTGACCGTATACGCATCGGCAACCACAAACGAGAGCGGGGGAACTTCCATTTCCAGAGGGAGGAGTACAGCATGGCTACCAGGGCCTACTGGATGGCTCTGGATGTCCTTACTACACACACTAAAGGTAATCCCTACCTTCATCACGTGCATCCTGCTACATCCACATGTACACGCGCACAGCAGTAAACAGATGTTTTATAACTAGCACACTTCAGAAAAATACAGCTTCCACATTTCCAGCACCCAATTGCATGATAGTCTCCTCATGGCTTACTGCTAGTCCATCTCAGCACTAATCATACTATCGTAATGCAGAGGCACATCCACCAGAGGTGACTGTCAGGAGAAATGTTATTGTTAATTCTTATGGTAATCAAACCTAATAAACTTTCATGTTAATTCAAGGTCCTTAATAATTTTAATTGCTGGAAAGGCAGGGTGGACCCAAGAGAGACATTTGACAGAAATGAGTCAGTGAGGAGAAGAGCATGGGCTGCCTCTAAATGTATCAATGATGATGGGCCAATGGTTACATTTTCCTCAGCACTTAATAAGCAATGAATATATTAGATGCAACAAGACTGTGAATTTGCCGGATGAGATAACGCTAAAGAATATTCAGAAATTCAAAAGATGGCATATAACTCCATCATTGAATATCTGCATTAGAATTATCACTGCATATCCCAACAGATATATACACGTTTCTCTTGGGATTACCACAGATAGTCATTGCACTACGATGTATTGGCATAAGGCATTGTGTTTTTGTAAAGCAAAGGATCACATGCTGGGATGGTTTCTGTCAGATAAATAAATAAAACATAAATAAAACTTGCATCAAAACACTCTGTTTTAGGTCTCTAGTCACCATTCACACGTGAATACACAATGGCATAACCACACTCCTGGAATCTAAGCGAGATGAATCAACCTTGTCTGTCTCTAGAATATCCTGTAAATCCTTGAATAGCTGCTCCATCCCCCTAATCTAGATCCTAACATAGCTCTGCTAACAACAATCCCTCAAATATCTTAAACTAATGGTAGGCCGTCATTGTACAGAATAATTAGTTCTTTATTGACTTGCCTAGTTAAATAATTGTTAAATAAAAAGTAAAAAATAATAATCAAATGTCAAAGGCATAAAAAATGAGCATATGGATTTGAAAACAGGTGGTATAGCCTATGCTCCAAAATGCGATATGGTTTGACAAGAAAACAGACATTTTTCCAAGGCAGAGATAAGTGGCCAACACCAAGCCAGATTTTTTTATTATATTAGCCCACACAGCTACAAGAATGCACTTTCATGCTAGGTTTAGAGAACCCAAATCAGTTATAGAACAATCTTAAAAATATCTACTTTGGTTTAGATACAAGCATCATGAAACACAAATCTCTTAAATCTCATAACACAACAAATGAATTTGACTTGGTCAAAATGTTATTTGCTTACCACTTTTTCAATAAGGTTTCTCAGACTCCAAGAAAGGATAACCTCTTCCTAAATATTAGGTCCAATTATTATTATTTTTGTATTATTAATTAATTGTCTGTATAATTTCCTAGAAACAATGGGTTGTTCAACTTACCCCACTCTCCCATAAACTAAAAGAGCATTGTCATCATTTCCACAGTATTATTCCAAACTCACAGTGTCGGCATATACACCGAGTACACAAAACACTAACCCCTGTGTGGTGTTCGGGTCTGTGGGACCCATTTTCAAATGTTTACTGAAAGAAAAATTATACAATGAATAATTTATTAAACCTGAGAGTCATTGGCCTCAATGAAAACACATTTGTGCACCACCCTACATTTGTACACCACCCTACAGATTTATATTACATATGTGCTGTTCGAGTCCACTGAGCCTGAGGGTAATACAAGTGTGGAAAATTGTGTGTGTAGGTGAAAACAAGTACAAATTAAACAACAAGGTTTGCTATGTACCTTCGGTCTTCCTCCTCCCTGGGCCTACTGATTCAACATAGCACCAATAACCGGTCTGTCTCCCTGCCTGTCTCCCGCTTTTCTTGCACTCTTTATCCTTTGTAGTGTGTGAAACTACACAATGTATTGCGGGAAGGTGCACAATGTTATTACAATACATCATTTTGACACGTTGTAAAAAAAAAAGAAATGCTGTATTTTCCTACACTCTACCCCAGCCAGGTGCACATTGGGGGAGGGACACAACAAATAAATAGCTTTGCATGTGTGGCTCCTTACCACAATCAGTAAGGCAGAAATAATCACTGCTCAGAGGGCCTTAGAAATAATTTTTGCAGAGAGGGAAGCTATTGTGGAAGGAATGTCTTCCACTTTGGAAGATGAAGAATTTTCCGAATATGTGGATCATGTCTCTGTCAATTCGGAGTCTGACAGTGAGTTGGAAGAAGAGGATGATATTGAACATCAGCCAGCCTCAGGACCAGCCCGTCAGCAACTAGCTCAACAGCAGCCTGCAGGAGGAGAAAATATGAATGTCAAAAAATTGTGGGCCTCCCGGGTGGCACAGTGGTTAAGGGCGCTGTACTGCAGCGCCAGCTGTGCCACCAGAGACTCTGGGTTCGCACCCAGGCTCTGTCGTAACGGCCGCGACCGGGAAGTCCGTGGGGCGACGCACAATTGGCCTAGCGTCGTCCGGGTTAGGGAGGGCTTGGCCGAAGGGATGTCCTTGTCTCATCGCGCACCAGCGACTCCTGTGGCGTGCAGGGCGCAGTGCGCGCTAACCAAGGTTGCCAGGTGCACGGTGTTTCATCCAACACATTGGTGCGGCTGGCTTCCGGGTTGGATGCGCGCTGTGTTAGGAAGCAGTGCGGCTTGGTTGGGTTGTGTATTGGAGGACACATGACTTTCAACCTTCATCTCCCAAGAGCGTACAGGAGTTGTAGCGATGAGACAAGATAGTAGCTACTAAAAAACAATTGGATACCACATAATTGGGGTAAAAACATGTTTTTTAAATTACAAAAAATGGTGAAATTGAAAGGTGGCTGGCTGAGGTTGAATGGTGAAATTGCCCAAGGAATGAGCCACCCCGCATGGCTGCCAATATGACAAGGATGCAACCAGGGCTGACACGGATGGCGGTTACAGATGTGCAGGACATAAAGTCTTCTTCTGAACTGTTCAACCCAGACACCTTCCAGAAAATCATTCTGGACTGGACTAATTTGGAGGGAAGGCATGTTTTTGGAGAGAGATGGAAGGAGATGGACCAAACTCATTTACATCCATACTTTGGGGTTCTTATCCTTGCTGGTGTTTTCAGATCCAATGGAGAATCCACAGAATCTCTGTGGGATGCAGGAACTTGCAGATAACTTTTCCGTGCAACAAAACTTCCACATAATTTCCAGGATTCTCCACAGAGAGACAAGCTAGCTGCAATCAGGTCAGTGTGGGACAAGTTTTACAACCCTGGCCCAACATTATTATTGATGAGCAGCTTATGTCATTTAGAGGCCGCTGCCCCTTCAGGCAGTACATACTATCTAAAATATGGAATCAAGATCTGGGCTGCCTGTGATGCTGCTTTATCATATGTGTGGAACTTGCAAGCGTATACAGGGAAGCCAGATGGAGGAGCCCCTGAAAATAACCAAGGGATGCAGGTTGTCCTGGATGTGACACAGGGACTCTGTGTCCACAACATCACATGCAATAACTTTTTTACTTTGCACAAACTGGGACAGGAGCTCCTCAAGAGGAAGCTGAGTATGGTAAGAACAGTACTAAAAAACAAGCTATAGCTCCCAACTCAGCTGTTGAATACACAGAACAGGTATATGAATTCCTCAGAGTTTGTGTTCACTGCCTACACACATACCTAGTGTCCTATGTGCCAAAGAAAGGAGAAAATGTGGTACTCATGAGTATGCTGCATAGGGATGGGAGAATCTGTGGCCAGGACCATAAAAAAACAGAAATCATGATGGATCACAATGCCACAAAAGGAGGTGTGGACAATTTAGACAAGCTGGTAACTGGCTACATATGTCAAATAAGAACCCTATGCTGGCCACTTGTGATATTCTCCAACATCTTGGACATATTAGAGTACAACACATTTGTCATCTGGATGGCGCTGAACCCAGATTGGAAGAGAGGGAATCTCCAGAGGAGATGGCTCTTTCTCGAGGAGCTTGGCAAGGCATTGGTAAGACCTCAAATCCAGAGGAGGCAACATATCCCAAGGATCCCAGCTTCTGCAGCCATCGTGAGGAGGATTCAGGAGGATGCTAGTGCCCCATCCGCCCGACCCACAGAACCAACAACTCCAATACCGGATGTGTGAGTGATGTTCTTCCCTGTGTGTGTCCGACTCTCCTACCTTGGCCTGCTATAACTATATATGTGAGTGAGTGAGTGAGATGTTAGTACAATTCCTGAACTAAGTGTTTTCATCATTCTAGATTGCAGCTGGTAGCAACAAGAAGAAGCGTGTGATGTGTGTGGACCCAAGAAGGACAGGAAGACACAGTACACATGCATCAAGTGCAAGAAATACATTTGGAACACACACACACAGTAAACCTCTGTCCCTCATGTGGTGTGTGTAGACCGGCCTTAAAATGTTAATGTTGAATCATTTCCATAAAATACTGTCTTTAAATTTGTCCTTGCAATTTGTTCACTTCAAAGCAATAAACATCAATAGTGATGAAAACCTTGTTTCATTTATATTTGTTCAAGATAAACATGATTTACTCCACCCATGTCTTGATTATAATTTAATTTTGTTTTCAAAAATCACATTTTATGAAAACAAACAAATAGCGCTTTTATTGATAAATGTGATCTAGCAGAGGTAAATGGCAAATATTAACCATGTATGCTGTCTATATTAACCATGTATGCTGTCTATATTAACCATGTATGCTGTCTATATTAACCATGTATGCTGTCTATATTAACCATGTATGCTGTCTATATTAACCATGTATGCTGTCTATATTAACCATGTATGCTGTCTATATTAACCATGTATGCTGTCTATATTAACCATGTATGCTGTCTATATTAACCATGTATGCTGTCTATATTAACCATGTATGCTGTCTATATTGCTTGTAATTGATATGTCAACATCTACGTTTGAAGTATTTTTACATTAATTGTTATGGCTGTATTGTTTTAAAAACCCTTATGATTTTGTGGGTCCACCAGACCCGCGAACATTGGGTGAATAACAAAAACATGAACACCACAAAAGGTTTAAGAACATGACATAGACTGACCAGGTGAATCCAGGTGAAAGCTATGATCCCTTATTGATGTCACTTGTTAAATCCACTTCAAATCAATGTAGATGAAGGGGAGGAGACAGGTTAAATAAGGATTTTTAAACATTGAGACAATTGAGATCGTGTATATGTGTGTCATTCGGAGGGTGATTGGGCAAGACAAAAGATTGAAATGCCTTTGAACGGGGTATGGTAGTAGGTGTCAAGTGCACCGGTTTGTGTCAAGAACTGCAACGCTGCTGGGTTTTTCACACTCAACAGTTTCCTGTGTCTATCAAGAATGGTATACCACCCAAACGACATCCAGCCAACTTGACACAACTGTGGAAGGTATTAGAGTCAACATGGGCCAGCAATTTGCATACCGCCCCAACAGATCCACAGTTGACGCAATCTCTATTGCACTCAAACACTGCCCTTTCCCACCTGGACAAAAGGAACACCTACGTGAGAATGTTGTTCATTGACTACAGCTCAGCATTCAACACTATAGAGACTTTAAAGCTCAGCACTAAGCTAAGCACCCTGGGACTAAACACCTCCCTCTGCAACTGGATCCTGGACTTCCTGACGGGCCGCCCCAGGTGAAAAGGGTAGACAACAACACATCTACCCGCTTCATGTTCCTTGGTGTCCACATCACCAACAAACTATAATGGTGCAAAAACACCAAGACAGTTGTGAAGAGGGCACAACAACACCTATTCTCCCCCAGAAGACTGAAAAGATTTAGCATGGGTCCTCAGATCCTCAAAATATTCTACATTTTTTACACTGCTGCTACTCGCTGTTTATTATCTATGCATAGTCACTTTACCCCTACCTACATGGACATATTACCTCAATTACCCCCTGTATATACAGTTGAAGTTGGAAGTTTACATATACCTTAGCCAAATACATTTAAAAACTCCTGAAATGTAATACTAGTAAAAATTCCCTGTCTTAGGACGTTTAGGATCACCACTTTATTTTAAGAATGTGAAATGTCAGAATAATAGTAGAGAGAATGATTTATTTCAGCTTTTATTTCTTTCATCACATTCCCAGTGGGTCAGAAGTTTACATACTCTCAATTAGTATTTGGTAGCATTGCCTTTAAATTGTTTTACTTGGGTCAAACGTTTAGTGTAGCCTTCCACAAGCTTCCCACAAGAAGTTGGGTGAATGTTTGCCCATTCCTCATGACAGAGCTGGTGTAACTGAGTCAGGTTTGTAGGCCTTCTTGCTTGCACACGCGTTTTCAGTTCTGCCCACAAATTTTCTATAGAATTGAGGTCCGGTCTTGTGATGGCCACTCCAATACCTTGACTTTGTTGTCCTTAAGCCATCTTGGCACAACTTTGGAAGTATGCTTGGGGTCATTGTCCATTTGGAAGACCCATTTGCGACCAAGCTTTAACTTCCTGACTGATGTCTTGAGATGTTGCTTCAATATATCCACATAATTTTCTTTCCTCATGATGCCATCTATTTTGTGAAGTGCACCAGTCCCTCCTGCAGCAAAGCACCCCCAAATTGCATGATTCTGCCACCCCCGTGCTTCACGGTTGGGATGGTGTTCTTTGGTTTGCAAGCGTCCCCTTTTCCCTCCAAACATAACAATGGTCATTATGGCCAAACAGTTCTATTTTTGTTTCATCAGACCAGAGGACATTTCTCCAAAAAGTACAATCTTTGTCCCCATGTGCAGTTGCAAACCGTAGTGTGGCATTTTTATGGCGGTTTTTGAGCAGTGGTTTCTTCCTTGCAGAGCAGACTTTCAGGTTGTGTCGACATAAGACTCGTTTTACTATGAAGATACTTTTGTACCTGTTTCCTCCAGCCTCTTCACAGGATCGTTTGCTGTTGTTCTGGGATTGATTTGCACTTCGCACCAAAGTACGTTCATCTCTAGGAGACAGAACGTGTCTCCTTCCTGAGCGGTATGACGGCTGTGTGGTCCCATAGTGTTTATACTTGCGTACTATTGTTTGTACAGATGAACGCGGTACCTTCGGGCATTTGGAAATTGCTCCCAAGGATGAACCAGACTTTCAGATTTCTTTTGATTTTCTCATGATGTCAAGCAAAGAGGCACTGAGTTTGAAGGTAGTCCTTGAAATAATCCACAGGTACACCTCCAATTGACTCCAATTAAGTAAATTAGCCTATCAGAAGGTGACATTTTCCAAGCTGTTTAAAGGCACAGTCAACTTAGTGTGTTAACTTCTGACCCACTGGAATTGTGATACAGTGAATTATTTTTTAAATAATCTGTCTGTAAACAATTGTTGGAAAAATAACTTGTGTCATGCACAAAGTAAATGTCCTAACCAACTTGCCAAACTATAGTTTGTTAACAAGAAATATGTGGAGTGGTTGAAAAATGAGTTTAAATGACTCCAACCTAAGTGGATGTAAACTTCTGACTAAAACTGTAGCCTTGTTATTGTTATTTTATTGTAGCTGTTTCATTTTTTACTTTAGTTTATCTGGTAAATATTTTTTCTCCACTCTTATTTTTCTTAAAACTGCATTGTTGGTTAAGGGCTTGTAAGTATGCATTTCACGTAAGGTGACACCTGTTGTATTCATTGCATGTGATAAATGAAATGAGATTTGATTTGATCCCTGTGGTATGCTTTCTCAAGCATTTCACTACACCCACAATAATATATGCTAAATATGTGTATGTGACCAATAACATATTATTTGATACCTTGTAGAGTTCATGCCCGACGAATTGAGGCTGTTCTGAGGGCAAAAGGGGGGCTTGCAACTCAATACTAAGGTGTTTCTAATGTTTGGTATACTCAGTGTATATAAAATACAGGACCATCACGTTTTTGACTGCACTAGGCCTTTAACAGTGGATTTTTATAACAGTGGCAAGCAAACATACAGATGTCCTTAGTACATCAAATACCCAGTCTCTCCTCCGTTCAGTTCCTTTGTAAGTATATAATTCTCCCTGAAACCTAGAAAGACTGGGGCTCCCAATACATATACATAACAATAGCCCAGGTGTGAGAGGCTGTGTGGCCTGTTTCCCCTAGATGGTGGAAGTGCTGTGCTGGAGGAGGGGGAGGAGGTGCAGGACTACCGGGTGAAGTGTCTCAACAACCTGGCAGCAGCTCAGCTGAAACTGGAGCAGTACGACGATGCACTACACACCAGTCGGGATGTTTTGTCCCTGGACCCACAAAATGTCAAAGCCCTCTTCAGAACGGGAAAGGTGAGGGACACACTAACATCACATTACCTCACCTTCAATCCACTGTCATTAGTCTACAGTGCCTGGGTGCATGAATAATTCTGTTACATAACCCTATTCAGATATTTTAGATGAGTGCAAAGATTTACTGCAAATCAACATGTACAACTGAAACATGTACAGTATACTACTGAAGGATGATGTTGATTTAGCTGTTCAGAGATATTGCAATCTGTTTGCAGCTTCTGTCAGACAAGAGCGAATACGGGGAGGCCATGGAGATACTGAAGAAGGCTCTGAAACTGGAGCCGTCCACCAAGGTGAGATAGTCTTTCTATCTCTAGGTTCTCACCACCTCCACCTCACCCTAGCCTGCTAGTGAAATCCAACCCCCCCACAAACAGATCAAGGATCCATGTCCACTACAGGTCCCTGAAATTATTTCCCAATCAAAAAGACAGCTGACACTAGGCAAGAGATGTGATGGAAATAAAATGATACAGTACAATACTCAACAAGTTCTTAAATCATGTCTGGAATAGTGTGTGACTCACAGTTCACCCTTAGTTAACAGCGTTATTGGGCTATAGTATGTACTATAGCCCAATACTGCCAAAGTCAAAGTAATGCCAAAAAAGAAGCTGTTGGGCATCGGTTTGTGTTGTATTTTACAGCACTTAAAGTAGTGAACTTGAATTGGAAACTACATTCCCAGTTGTCACTATACTTTGTCACACAGCATGTTGACTTGACAAAAGCTAAGAATCTGAGAATATGAAGACCCAGTCATGGAAAATTCCACCAAAATGTATAATGGGTGTGTGCTTCAAAAACAATTATGGTGGATTTAGCCTCTGTATTGGTTTAGACTAGAACATGTGGAATTAAATGTTTTTCCATTACCAGAAAAAACTGCAGACTGAAAACTCACCTCAGATTTTGCTCATGGGCACAATATCGTTTAGCAAAGAAAAGTCAACCAAAGGTACTAGAGCCCAGACACTTTGCAAGGATCATTGTGTTGTGTTAGTTCTATAGCCACAGTGAAGACCTGTTCTGTCTTGCTCCTATTGCTGTCTGCAAAATTCTCTACTCAGCCACAAAGATTAGAGCTGTCTGGAAACACTGATGTCACACTAATAAAGCAAATCAACATTTTCATTAATGTAACACCTTTAAGTCTTCCATTAGGATTAAAGTTGCAATGAGGGCCTACAGTTAGTTAATAATATCATTATGCCCCCCCAAAAATAATTATATAATTCTGAGTGTTGTGTGTTTGTTTTTTGTTTTTAAACCATGCTCTGAATGTGCTTTTCTGTGGCCATCGCCCTATTTGGCTTGACCTGAAGTGTGCACTGGTGGTGGTGAGACACTGTTGTCTAGACTAAACTAAAATATCTGCTGCCTTGGTAATTACACCCTTGCCTTGATGGTGGATAAAACAATCTTTACCCCCAGAGACCTCATTTAGCTGAGTCGGTAAGGAATTGAAAAGCAGAAACATTGGGAATCCAAATGACATATAAAAGCCTTTTTGCACTATCGACACTGCCTACTACCAGAAATATTCCATTATTATCAATCAATCATCTTGATAAGAAAGAACAACAATCTTTTGTTTGACCAGAGCTTTGTCATCAAATCTCATCATTAATTTAAGTCCTATAAATCAAATCTAACCAGTACTGTAATTTCAGTAACACTAGAATGAACAATGACGATTAGGCTACCGAGATCCTACCAAATAAAAAGAAATGTGAAACTAAGTACACTACAAAACACAAGACAACTTTGAGCCATTGCTATCGTTTCAGGAAATCCAACAAACATTTTCTGTACCACACAGACAATTCTTTGGCTATCTGCAAGTAAGACATTTTATTGAATCTAAGATGGTGTTCCCCCCCAGAACCCAATATGAACCCCAGTTGACAATCTCTTGTAGAAAGCTGAAAGACACAAATGTTGCAAGTAGCTCAAGTACCCTGACTAAGGTATGAGAAACGGAGCTGGGAAAAGGCTCAGAAATCCAAAACTGTACAAAGGCTATGCTCAAGGCAAGCAGACTGTTCACCTGCAACAAGGTGCAAGAGATGCAATATACGAATATGCAAAGGGTTCATAGGACTCCCATGAAATGTAATAAAAATGAATGCAGAATTCTCTGATACCTGCTGTATGTGTAGGCAGGAAAATGACACCCATGTCCACATGGGAAGATTTCTGGGAAAATGCAGAAATGGAGCTGGATGGCATGTTCAGATGTCCTATAAGAATGGACTCATGGCTATTTGTACTGGGTGTCGTCGGAAACAGGTCCTCACTTACCTTACCTTAGCACAGCTCAATCTCCTTAACTCTTTATGGCCCGCAAATGCATTCTCCTTAACTGGATAAAAGACATGCCACCCACAATAAATCAGTGTTACTGTGAGATCTTTAAAGTGCTGCCACAGGAGAAAATGTGTGCTATATTTAGGAACAAGGAAGGAGACCCTATATATTATGTGACCCTTTTAACTATCTCTTCACCCTAATCTCGCAGATACCCTGAGAAGTGTTCATATAAAAAAGGCTGTGAGTCTACGGGTCTTCTGTTGATACAACTGAACTCTTTGATATACTACAGCCACACACACCAGTCAAATTAATAAAGTCATGTAATGAAAGCTGACTCCAGGTTGAATGAAAAGAAAGATTGTTAAGGGTAATGGAAGATTGTAAGAGAGCAGAGAACTGAAAGTGAATGTTTAAATCTTGTTTTTTGTGTGTGTTACTGTTTTATGTTACCTTATATCTACATATATACAATTAGTGTGTGATGTTGACCTGAAACAAGGAAAATTAAATAATAAAAATATGTATTTAAAAAGACAACTTTGATGAGGGCTTAACAAGAAACTGCCATATATTTGTTGTATAATATTGGTTGACAATTACATTTTATGCTAGAAAGATAAACAAAATGCGAGTGTCAAGAATGTCAACATTAGGGGATCTAATTCAAGCTGATCAAGTCCAACTATGACTTGGACTGAGATTGTTGCATTTAATATGATCTATGCTACCATCTACTGGTCAACTCCTATACTACAACCTCATTCTCAATGACAATCCACCTAGCATAGTTCACTGCTAAAATACTCAATTGTATTGTATAAGATTGTCCTTTATGAGTACACACCTGAAACATGTGAATTTAGTTTCACATTGAGGGTAAAGGTAAGTGACTACAGTCTGTCTCTTTCCCTTCCCAGGCCATCCATGTTGAGCTGTCAAAGCTAGTGAAAAGGCAATCAGGAGGCAAAAACACCCAGAAGTGGCAAGCCAAACCTGCCCAGCTCCTTGGAGACAATATTGCCCCATTTCTGACTCCTAACAAGAAGCCACCTGTAAGCCACTGAGAACTTTCCCTGAGTGAAATGTTTCAGTTGAATTCAGTTCGCAAGTAGGAAAAAAACATGACTGTTTTTTGACATTGCGTCACTTGGTGTTTCAGGGAATTTCATGGAAGTTCCTGCTTGGTGCTCTGGTGGTGGCCTTGGGCAGTTTAGTGACGTCAGTGGTTCTGACTGCAAGAAACTGACGTCTTCTGCAAAGGAACTGTCCAGCTCATGAATAGTAAACTGACTTGTGTCTGCTGTGAATAATAAATAAAACACTGCACTGAACTATGGAATAAACCTGTATCAACGTTCACTGACATAATGTAGCAGCACCAACATTTGCACCACAGATTGTGTTTATTTGAGTGTAACAGAGTAAACTAATGGCGCTTCTTCCGAAGAATGTATGCAATGTCTTTTTTTTCTTCTTTCTTTTTTTAACAAAACAGCTTTGTGATAGAATCCATTTTAGTACAAAACTCAGACTGGAATAGTCACATGGTCAATGTCTTGAATGAATGAGGGGCTTCTGTAATAACAGGATATATGTGTCCCAATAAACTGTATCTATGTCAATGGAAAATCTAAAACATGAAAGTGTACTGTCTGTTGATACAGAAACAACATCAGTTAAGCTGCATACTTTAATAGCTATATTCCAGTCATTGCAAAGCAATCACTATCCTGCTATTCAGTGAAGGGGATGTGTGGTCCCAAATCTGGGATTAAGGGGTTAATGATGAACATTCAAAATTGGCCATGCTGTCAATGATGCATGACTTGTGCAGCGCTCAAAACAACTGTTAACTCGGAACTACGAAAACTTGACTTCAGTGAGTTCAAGTCAACTGGACAAATCGGGAATAAATGAGTCAACCTCGGAATTGTACATCTGGCCTCTTTCTAGAACTACAACCTGAAGATTAATGACGTCATCATGATTCAACCTTGTTTTTTTCCGAGTTCCCATGAATCCAAAGAATGCCAGATTTTGATGACAACATTTGCCCACGAAGGACTGCAGCACCACCTTCCTGTTCAAGTGAGCACAGCACAACAAGGTGAGTCCAAAATGTATTGTATGCAGCTGCATAAATTATGTAATATGCCAGGGAGATATGTATACTGTAGTTAAGAAAGTAATACTAAATGTATGTTGTGTAGTAAGATGTTAGTATCCCATGTGCCTCACCTGAAAGATTTGGTATATTTCTCTTAATTTCATCTACTATTCAGACTTGGTGGTGCAAATGTAACCTATAACCTGTTTTAGAGAAATGTAATCATCGAATATTGTAAGAGCTTCATTGTCTGCTTAAATGCCCCCTTTATTTAACGAACGGTTCTGACTTGGTGTACAGGTAAGAATGACCCATGTTCTGAATTCTGCCGCTGTACGTTTCAAAAGTGATGTCACAGGAAGGCCAAAAAGACCATAAAGGACAACAACCACCCGAGCCACTGCCTGTTCACCTCGCTATCATACAGGTGCATCAAAACTGGGACCGAGAGACTGAAAAACAGTTTCTATCGCAAGACCATCAGACTGTTATAGCCATCACTAGCACATTACAGGCTGCTGCCTATGTACATATACTTCAAATATCTGGCCACTTCAATAAATGGAACACTAGTGGCTTTAATAATGTTCATATATTTTCATTACTCATCTTATATGTACAGTGCCTTGCGAAAGTATTTGGCCCCCTTGAACTTTGCAACCTTTTGCCACATTTCAGGCTTCAAACATAAAGATATAAAACTGTATTTTTTTGTGAAGAATCAACAACAAGTGGAACACAATCATGAAGTGGAACGACATTTATTGGATATTTCAAACTTTAACAAATCAAAAACTGAAAAATTGGGCATACAAAGTTATACTGTTACAGGGGCAAGAAATGTGAATCGTTTTGCTCTCAAGAAAAGGGCGCCATTGAAAGGAGTGATTACTTGGGTAGCAGTAAATGTAAAAGTTGACCAAGTGAAGAGTTGTGATGCTCGCTGTTTGGTGTGACGCAGACAGTGTGGCATGAGTGGTGAAACAGAAGTCATTGTCTGTTCTTCTGAATTTTGATGTTGATTCTTTGCCTGAAAAAGTGATGTTAGGATATATAAGTTATCATGTACAAGCTTTTGTGCCAAATACATTACCTTGTGACAGCTGTGGGCATGTGGCAGCAGTGTGTAGGAGGGAGGTTCCTTGGTGTGAGAAGTTTTGCCGAAGAGCATGAGACAAAGGAATGTGTAGCATTGGGGAATGTAGTGATATATGTTAATTGTAGGGGTGCCCCTGGGGCTGGGGATCAGAAATATCCTGTGTGAGAGAGCCAGGTTGAGGTTTCCATGGTTTGTGCAGAAGTTGTCATATGCTGAGGCAGTGAAGAAAGTAGAGGAAGATGGGTCAAGAGGGAGGGATCCTGAGAGGAGTGCTGTGAGTAGTAGATCTGTACCAGTACAGAGGGAGGGATCCTGAGAGGAGTGCTGTGAGTAGTAGATCTGTACCAGTACAGAGGGAGGGATCCTGAGAGGAGTGCTGTGAGTAGTAGATCTGTACCAGTACAGAGGGATCGGTCAACAAGTAATATATGTTTCAGTAAGATTGGATTTTTAGCATTCATAGCAATGGTTATGAACTGTACTGCAGGGATGGAACGTAAGTCGCAGAAAATGTAGTTTGTGGTGGCAGCTGCAGAGAGGTATTTGGGTGTGAGAGACTTGACATCAGAAGAGTTACAGGATTGTGCCAAGTGTTGGTGTCCCATCCTTTCAAGATGTGGACCCGAGGTAGGACTAAATACATTTAAATAGTGGAGTAGGGTGGTGTTATTTTTTTTGTGAGTGTAGTGTTAGATAGTAGGGTATTTGTTCATATATTTTTTAAGCAAAGTATAAGGGAGTTGTACTCCAGTCTAGTAGGTGGCAGTAATGAAACATTCGATGCCAACCACCGTTAAACCTCAAAGAAGTAGCTACTCTCGCGATGTCGCGTATCAACGCGTTCAACTGCCGTGACGAACATCAAATATTGTCGGTGCACAGCTGCCAGGCTTGGTTGATTGGCATCCTTCTCCACACCGTCAGCTACAAACCATAAACAAAATGACAAGTGAGTATATCCGATGATAATTATATTTTTTAAATGATTGTGTTACTTGGCTAACGTTGTCTGTTGGTAGTTTGGCTAGCTACGCATCTCACTTTCTTGGCCTGTCAAGCAATGCCATCAGACAACGTGACTAAATAGCTATGTTTGAAATTTTTAAGTCAAACGTTAGCTAGTCGAACATGGTTTTGAAGTTGGCATACTTTTCCCATTTATTACCTGATAACAAGGCTCTAATTTGAGGGGTATGTGAAACGTTCCAACAGGAATCGGTACCAAAAACGATGTAAATAACAAGGTTGCCAACAAACGCATACGTTTGGCATACGTGTCGAGTTGATGGCTATTCGGCAGCTAGTTAGGTGAATTGGTCATGCTACGTTGTATGCGTTGTTTGTTGGCAACCTCGTTTTTGGAAACTTCTTGTTGGAACGTTCCACAGATTTTACCCACCCCTGATGTGTAGGTAACAAGCTAACGTTAGCATGCTAGCTACACATACTGTTGCTAGTAGAATATGTATATAAATATTTGGTCGTTAGCTGCCTAGTAAGTTAAACCCTCAAGTGCCAAGCACAATAAACATTTATTTATATTAACTATTAGGTTAGCTACCAAACCGTCAACGTACATAGTTGTAGGAGGCACTGGCTTGCCACTAAGAAATGTACATGCTGTCCAGACTACGCACGCGCCTGTCCACATGTTGATTTTGTACATTCACACCAGACGCGATATGGACATGCAGGTTTAAATATCAAAACGAACTCTGAACCACAGCTATATTAGTTTGGAGACAGGTCGAAACACATGAAACATTCAGCTAGCTTGCTGTTGCATTGTGTTATTTTACCTGAGAAGCACAAGGTCATTTTCCTGGATCTTTGGGTCACACAATCATGTTCTCTACTCCTATATATAATCCACATAAAATGGTTAAGTTTCTACAAACTGTATGAATGATTCATGTATTTCGACCTGTCACCAGAATGTAAATTCGTTGGTTAAGAGTTGATATTTCAACCAGCATGTCCTGATTTGAATCTGGTGTGGATGGACAAAATACGCATATGCCGGGCGTAGTGGGCATGTAATGCTTTGAGTTGCTGAGTAAACACCTTAGCCAAATACGTTTAAACTCAGTTTCACAATTCCTGACATTAAATCCTAGTAAAAATCCCTGTCTTAGGCCAGTTAGAATCACCACTATATTTTAAGAATGTGGAATGTCATTTATTTCAGCTTTTCTTTCACCACATTCCCAGTGGGTCAGAAGTTTACATACACTCAATTAGTATTTGGTAGTATTGCCTTCAAATTGTTTAACTTGGATCAAACGTGTCAGGTAGCCTTCCACAAGCTTCCCACAAGAAGTTGGGTGAATTTTTGCCCATTTCTCTTGACAGAGCTGGTGTAACTGAGTCGGGTTTGTAGGCCTCCTTGCTCGCACACGCTTTTTCAGTTCTGCCCACACATTTTCTACAGGATTGAGGTCCGGGTTTTGATGGCCACTCCAATACCTCGAATTAGTCCTTAAGCCATTTTGCCACAACTTTGGAAGTATGCTTGGGGTCATTGTCCGTTTGGAAGACACATTTGCAACCAAGCTTTAACTTCCTGACTGTCTTGATGTTGATTCAATTGATCAATTCTTTCCTCATGATGCCATCTATTTTGTCTAGTGTACCAGTCCCTCCTGCAGCAAAGCACCCCCACAACATGCTGCCACCCCCATGCTTCACGGTTGGGATGGTGTTCTTCAGCTTGCAAGCATCCCGTTTCCCCCCAAATACAACAATGGTCATTATGGCCAAACAGTTATATTTTAGTTCTATTGTCCTCATGTGCAGTTGCAAACTGTGGTCTGGCTCTTTTTGTGGTTTTGGAGCAGTGGCTTCCTTGCTGAGCGGCCTTTCAGGTTGTCGATTAGGACTCGTTTTACTGTGGATAGACACTTCTGTACCCATTTCCTCCAGCATCTTCACAAGGTCCTTTGCACTTTTCACACCAAAGTACGTTCATCTCTTGGAGACAGAACGTGTCTCCTTCCTGAGCGGTATGACGGCTGCATGGTGCCATGGTGTTTGTACAGATGAACGCGGTACCTTCAGGCATTTGGAAATTGCTCCCAAGGATGAACCAGACTTGTGGAGGTCAGCAATTTTCTTGGCTGATTACTTTTAATTTTCCCATGTCAAGCGTAGCGGTACTGAGTTTGAAGGTAGCCCTTGAAATACATCCACCTCCAATTGACGCCTATCAAAGCTTCTAAAGCCATGATTGTTTTCTGGAATTTTCCAAGCTGTTTAAAAGGCACAGTCAACTTGGTGTCTGTAAACTTCTGACCCACTGGAATTGTGAGTGAAATCTCAATTGTTGGAAAAATGACATGTCATGCACGAAGTAGATGTCCGAACTGACTTTCCAAAACTATAGTTTAACAAGACATTTGGAGTGGTTGTAAAACGAGTTAAGGACTCCAACCAAGTGTATGTAAACTTCAACTGTAGCTAGCTGTGTACTCACTACTCAGCAACTTAAATTGACAGTACACTCAAATTGATTTTCTCAGGGGGAAATCAGCGTGACCTTGCTCGTGCTAAAAATGCCAAAAAGCAAGGGAATGACAAGGGAAAGAAGGCAGATGATGGCATGTCTGCAGCTGCGAGAAAGCTGAGGTAAGTCATGCGCAACAAAGTCAATTCTAACTAGATTGGCTATTAGGATGTTTTCCTGGTATATAGTAAGGAGTTGTCCACAGTTAAGACAAGCCTGAAGACCAGATGTTGAATTGTCGGGCTGAAGTTAACGTTTGCATCAGTAAAGTTCAACCTTCACAAGCAAGAATGCTGAATAAAATCACTACCGGTTGTCTGTGCGGATGGTCCTTCTACAGGTTGGAATGTGAGACTATATCCACAGGAAAGTATAATTACATCAACTTATCAAAGCGCTGGTAGTGCATTGATGTATCACCTGAAGCATGTGCACGAGACTCATGCATACTTGCACCTATTTACATGGTTCTGCACAGGCTTCAGGTGATATTAAACACTACTACTAGTACTTTAACTTTTCAATGTAATATTTTCCGGTGGATGTCTCATATCTGCAAAAGGACAAACTGCATGGACAACGAAGTACATTAATCATTTTATTAAACATTGTCTTGTAGAGCTTGGACATTTTCCAAACATGACATTGACAGACTGATACCTTCGGTTCAGTCTGACCACTCATTTCTTTTGTTTGTCTTCCTTAGGGATGCAGAGATAATGCAACAGAAGCAGAAAAAAGCCAGTGACCCAAAGCCAAGTGATGAGAAAGCCAAATAGCAGCAGGATACAGAACCCAAACTACAATTCTCAAATATCAAGATGTTACCTATTGATTAGGTTGTTTTTTTTGTCCCATGCTCTGGGGTACAAAACCAGTTTAATTTTTGGTGGTTGTACTGTAGTTTGCGAAATTAATGGTTTTGAATGACTAATGCTTAAGCCTATTTCAAAAGGTCTAATGTTAAATCAGTATTTACAATGTAAAGAACAAGAAATTCAGACTCCACAACAATCCTGTATTTTTGTATTCCCTCCTAGATTTTAAATAATGCAACTAGTGGTTTTGTTCTTTTTATATTAAGGATTGTCATATACAGTGCTGATGAAGTAAATTAAATGATTTATTGTAACAAATTATAATTCACACCTGTACAGAAACTTTAATCAATAAAAATACAATTAGCAATCATGAAATAAAGCACCAATGTAAAATGTGATCATGATTGATTTCTGCATGTTTCTAACCACAGCAGTCTTTAGACTGAGCTAAAACTTAACTGCTTTTCAATGTCAATTCCTGAGAGATGTACAACAATCCCCTTTATAATACGTTCAGGTGATTCCAGAACTAATTCAGGAGTTGACTATTGCTAAAGATCGGACTATGTAGATTCAAATACGAATTAGACATATTTAGCTAACTTTACAGTCACCTCTGTTATACATATTTAGGTACGCCGTGGTGCTAAAATAGACTCCAGTCAGATGCATTTCCCTCTGGTGATGAATCTCCATGGTTATACTCTGCAGCAGTTAGCTTTCTTTGGACCACTTAAACTCAACTTCACATGTGATTCTGATTGCCGTCTCAGTTGCACATTTTTCTTAACTTCTCTGTTGGGGAGGAAAGTTCTTAGTTAAAGTTTAGGTATTCACGGTAGGGAAGTGGATGGGAAGGGGGTTTAAAATTCTTACCTTGCCAGGTGAAGTACTGCCTCCACTACATTAGTTCCAGCTTTGGCACTAGTTTCACAGAACAGGGCATTGTATGTCTGAAACATATGGTAATATTGTGATTAATATTTAGTTGATAGACCCATAAATCTTATTTTGACTGGTAAAGAGAGCTTGTACACTAGCCAGCCTTTCCCCGTCGACAGTGCTGACACAGCTTCCCTCCGGTCCATCTTCCCGCAGGTCCACTTTGTTCCCAATCACACACATTGGGAGTTGCTCATCCCTAGATTCCTGGGGTAACAAGGGCAGTTTGTTCTTTAAGTTGCTGAAAGCCGTGATAAAGCCCAGAGTTGTCATACCGTTACGCCATCAAAATAAATTCTGCCTATAACACACCCGTTTAGTAAATATTTTGGAATCCATTCCAAGTTATTTAAATCCCATGGACCATTAAACCCCTCAACTGTGACTGGTACCTGAATCTCTCCCATCCACTCTCTGACATTAAGGAAGCTGCTCTCAGAAGTGACATCATACAGCAGTAAGACTCCATGGGCTTTACGGAAGTAAGACCTGGCAATACTGCGGAACCTACAGGAACAGGGAAATCCCATTTTGCTATTGACATTACATGATCTTTTGGAATCTGTGCAGCACTTCAGAATAACGGACACATTATGGGACCACACCTTTAAGGCTTTTACATTTAGCAGACGCTCTTATCCAGCGACTTACAAATTGGTGCATTCACCTTATGACATCCAGTAGAATAGTCACTTTACAATAGTGCATCTAAATCTTAAAGGGGGGTGAGAAGGATTACTTATCCTATCCTAGGTATTCCTTAAAGAGGTGGGGTTTCAGGTGTCTCCGGAAGGTGGTGATTGACTTTAGTATGTCAATGCAGAAGCCACAGCAAGAGGTATTTATTTTTTGCTTGGCAGCTCAACTAAATGGTATGACTATTTTAAGTCAGTCCAGAATTTGTTTAATTAGAAGACCATAAGGACTGTAACCAAGGCTTTTAGAATGTAAATGTACACAAACATACCTCTCTTGTCCTGCAGTATCCCATATCTGGAGGTTAGTTTTTTCTCCATCCACCAACATCTTCTTGATTTGGAAATCAACTCCTAAGAACAACATTATGTAATGGTAAGGGCAATGCACTTTCTGCATTAATTATAACATTACAAAATTGTACTTACCCAAAGTCGTCTGAATGTCTCCCCTGAACTCATTGAGACTCAACCTCAATAGAAAGCTGGACTTCCCTGATCCTGCATCTCCCGCCAAAACTAACCGGTACATGGGAGCAGGGCCACCAGTGTCAACAATGTCTGCTTCGGTTGGCTGAGGACCAAGTAGCATCACATAGTTATGATGAATAATACAGATATGCAAGCTGCATATGCCAATTCCACATAAGTCTCCCAATACAAATGTCTTAAGGAATCTCAGCTCATTGCCTTACCTTTATGGGGAAAGCAGACAAGCGTCTCCGGATGGACGAAGCAATAACGAGAGCTTTTCTGGGAGATACAGACAGTGTTGCCCGACTTACTTCTGATTTCACGTCTGATATCTGGTGCAGAAATGGGTAAATTCATGTATTAGCATGTGACACATACTAATACAAATAGTTGCCCTTACCTCAATGTCTGAGGGCACATATGAATAACTCTGGTGTACGGTTTCTGTTGAGACGTCACTGTCAGACTCGCTGCCTAAGCTTTCAGCGTCCATAGGCAGGGACACACCACTGTCCAGGTATCTATCAGCCCAGCTGGCTACATGGGAGTAGGTCCTTTTACTGGAGTCCACAGCTGTGTTCTCTCCCCCTGAACTGGACCAAAAATAATGAACAAATAAACACGAGTTAAGTGGTCAATTCACATCAATCAATAGGTCCAGATTTCTAGGATAACAATATAGTATGTGTACTTTATAAGTGTGCTTTGTCGAACTGGCTTCATTCTTCGAGCAGCGATTTCATTGTCGGGGGATAGCTGTGGGGAGATTTGTAACACTTTTGTAAACAAAGAGAAACTAAAGCAGTGTGTTATCAATGCTATATAAAATAAAAAATATAAGGGAAATGTGAGTCTACCTTCAGTGAAAACAACCAAGACTTACCCTCTTACTTGATGCCACATCGTTGATTAATGCAGAGTGCAAGTCATCATTGCTGTCATACAGCTTTTTGTTCATGACCCTAATAGGAAGGAGTCAATGTGGAGAACACGTCATATGCTTTACTAATGTTTTAGCCTGTCACCTTTCATTAACAATGAGCATAAGATGTGCACTGCACGGATGTTCATGCATGACTCAAAGCCATGCTTGACTTCAATACAGCAAAAACAATCGTCATGAAAGGGCATACTAACCAACAATCGGATCAGACAGACTTACTGGAGTATTTCAATGTGACTGGAGTAGGACTGGTATTCTATAACCATCTTTTTCAGGTCATCACTTTCTCTGTGAAAACAAATTGACAAATGCAACATTTGTGCCCTGTAATCAACAGAGTTGGACTTGATCCATTTGACCTGAGAATGAAGTCTGATCTCACCTCTCATGTTGAAGTTTCTGGTCTGCATAAATGTTCTTCAGCTTGTCCATCTCTACCTGCAGAATGGAGATGTTTGTCTGAGCTTTGACGAGCGAAGTCCGTAACTGCTCATTTTCCTGAGGAGAGCATGGAGAACATTACTGGAAAGTGTACAAGAAATAATGTCAATGGAACTCAAGATAGTTGTCCATCTTGAATTGATCCAACGTACCAGAGTCAGTTCACATATTTCGTGGTGTAGTTTGTCAACATCCTGCCTGGAATTGTTGAGTTCAGATTCATCTTGGCACTAAAATGAAAATGTTTCCATTTATTTCACATGAATCATAAATGTGATTATGCGTCACCTGAAATCACATTCACACTTAAGATAAGGTAAATAGAGAAGTGTAAAAGGATAAGACTGGAAAATATAAAAAACAGTTTCAAAAGGAATGACACCTACCTTCAACAACCTGTCCACAGCAGTATGTAGATCTGCCACTTCATTATCATGCCTTCTCTGGAGTGTATCCACGACTCCCTCCATTTTCTTACGCTCCTACAGACATGAAACCCAAGGAGAGAACTTTACTCATTGGCCCTGGACAAAAAAAAGGGGCTTTCATAAAACTATATAGGAGGGGCTTTTGTAAGAGTTTGAGCTTGCTGTTCTCTCTCTACCATATGAGGATAAACACCTGTGCAGAGGCAAAGAGGAATGGTGCAGAAAGGAGTGTCTCTGGCCTCGCTCTTGAATTAAACTGTTTAATCTTTATTTCCAACAACTATACATTCAGAAACTATTGAGACCTTGACTTTTTCCACATTTTGTGTTACAGCCTTAATCTAAAATGGATGAATGTTTTCCCCCCCTTCAATCTACACACAACACCCCATAGTGACAAAGCAACAATTTGAGGAGTAAAACAGTGAGTTGACGTTCCCTTTTTATGTATGCATCGTAGGCAGGCCACCAATTTTAGCCATGCAGGTCCCATTTTGGCCATGCGTAAATCCCCCTCCATGATGGAGGCTACGTGTCCATGCCCATCATGAAACCAGCGATGAGAACCTTGGTGAATACCGTTGAACCTCGTAAGTGACGTGTAAAAATGGCTTGTTTTACGTTTCATATGTTCAAAACACAAACCCTCCCCTGGTTCAACAGCCATGCCTGTCTTAATTATAGTTATGATATTACATTTGTTTTAATTTAATTCTATTACAAACAATATTATTTAAATGTACCCTCCTGGTTCTATGGTTACAATGTGGAGTGCATGCTATGCAACTTCTGGAGATGTGTGAATGCGATCTGATCTGTAATATGGTTGTTCATAAAACAGGTCTAGGTGGGAGCAGTATAACACTTAGTGGACATTCTCCCTTTCACTTTAGTGCAATTGGAAAGTATTCAGACCCATTTACTTTTACATAGTTACATTACAGCATTATTCTAAAATCGATTAAAATCGCTTTCCCATCAAGCTACACAATGCCCCATAATGACAAAGCAAAAACAGATGTAGGTATTTTTGCAACTTGATTAAAAAGACCCTTCAGTCAGTGCTTTGTTGAAGCACCTTTGACATCCTAGGAAACTTTTTTGGGTATGATGCTACAAGTATGGCACACCTGTATTTGGGGAGTTTCGCCCATTCTTCTCTGCAGATCGTCTCAAGCTGTCATGTTGGATGGGGAGTGTCGCTGCACAACTATTTTAATTCTCTCCAGAGATGTTCGATTGGGTTCAAGTCCGGGCTCTGGCTGGGCCACTCAAGGACATTCAGACACTTGTCCCAAAGCCACTACTGTTGTGTCTTGGCTGTGTGCTTAGAGTCACTGTCCTGTTGAAGGTGAACCTATACCCCTAGTTTGAAGTTATCCTTCATGCTCCGTTCATTTTCCCTCTCGATCCTGACGATACTCACAGTTCCTGCCGCTGAAAATAACATCCCCACAGCATGATGGATGGTACCAGGTTTCCTCCAAAGAGTTCAATCTTGGCTTCAAGAATCGTGTTTCTCATGGTCGTAGAGTCCTTTAGTTAACTTTTGGCAAACTCCAAGAAGGCTGTCATGTGCCTTTTACTGAAGAGTGGCTTCCATCTGGCCACTCTACCATAAAGGCCTGATTGGTGGAGTGCTGCAGAGATGGTTGTCCTTCTGGAAGGTTCTCCCATCTCCACAGAGGAACTCTGGAGCTCTGTCAGAGTGACCATCGGTCACCTCCCTGACCAAGGCCCTTCTCCCCAGATTGCTCAGTTTGGCCTGGCGGCCAGCTCTAGGAAAAGTGTTGGTGGTTCCAAACTTTCATTTAAGAATGATGGCCACTGTGTTCTTGGGGACCTTCCAATGTTGCAGAAATGTGTTGGTACCCTTCCCCAAATCACACACAATCCTGTCTCGGAGCTCCACGGACAATTCCGTCGACCTCATGGCTTGGTTTTTGCTCAGATATGCACCGTCAGCTGTGGGACCTTAGAGTTGTGTGCCTTTCCAAATCATGTCCAATCAAGTTGTAGAAACATCTCAAGGATGATCAATGAAAACAGGATGCACCTGAGCTCAATTTCGAGTCTCATAGTAAAGAGTCTGATTACTTATGTAAATCAAAGTATCCGTTTTAATTTCATACATTTGCTCAAATTTCAAAAACCTGTTTGTGCTTTGTCATTATGGGATATTGTGTGTAAATTGAGGAAAATGTTTTATTTAATCAATTTTATAAATGAGGCTGCAGCATAAAATGTGGAAATAGTCATGGGGTCTGAATACCTTCCGAATGCACTGTATATACACAAAAAGGACACCACTTCAAATTAGTGGATTCGGCTATTTCAGCCACAACCTTTGCCAACAGGTGTATAAAAATCGAGCACACAGCCATGCAATCTCCATAGACACACATTGGCAGGAGAATGGTTTATTGAAGAGCTCAGTGACATTCATTGTGGCACCGTCATAGGATGCTACCTTTCCAACAAGTCAGTTCATCAAATTTTGCCCTGCTAGAGCTACCCCGGTCAATTGTAAGCGCTGTTATTGTGAAGTGGAAACGTCTAGGAGCAACAACTGCTCAGCCGCAAAGTGGTAAGCCACACAAGCTCACAGAATGGGACCACAGTGCATAGCACGTAAAAAATAGTCTGTCCTCGGTTGCAACACTCACTACAGAGTTCCAAACTACCTCTGGAAGCAACGTCAGCACATTAACTGTTTGCCGGGAGCGTCATGAAATGGGTTTCCATGGCCGAGCAGACGCACACGAGCCTAAGATCGCCATGCGCAATGCCAAGCATCGGCTGGATTGGTGTAAAGTTCGCCGCCATTGGACTGAAGCAATGGAAAAGCGTTCTTTAGAGTGATGACTCACTTCACCATCTGGCAGTCCAACGGAGTAATATGGGTTTAGCGAATGCCAGGAGAACGCTACCTGCCCTAATGCAGTTCCAACTGTAAAGTTTGGTGGAAGAATAATGGTTTGGAGCTGTTGTTCATGGTTTTGGTAGGCACCTTAGTTCCAGTGAAGGGAAATCTTAATGTTATGACATTCTAGATGATTCTGTGCTTCCAACTTTGTGGCAACAGATTGGGGAAGGCCCTTTCCCGTTTCAGCATGACAATGCCCCTGTGCACAAAGTGAGGTCCATACAGAAATAGTTTGTTGAGATTGGTGTGGAAGAACTTGACTGACCTACACAGAGCCCTGACCTCAACCCCGTCGAACACCTTTGGGATGAACTGTAACACCGACTGCGAGCCAGGTCTTATCACCCAACATCAGTGCCTCACTAATGCTCTTGTGGATGAATGGAAGCAACTCCCTAGCAATGTTCCAACGTCTGGTGTTAAGTCTTAGAAGGGCAGAGGCTGTTATAGCAGCAAAGGGGGGGCAAACTCCAAATTAATGCCCATGACTTTGGAATGAGATGTTTGACCAGCACGTGTCCACAAACTTGGTCATGTAGTGTACCACATGCCCCATTATAACCTGGGTTGTTTGAGCCCTGAATTCTGATGGTATGGTATATCAGACCGTATACCACAGGTATGACAAAACATTTAGATTTACTGCTCTAATTACATTGGTAACCAGTTTATAGTCGCAATAAGGCTCCTTGGGGGGTTGTGGTATATGGTCAATATGGCAAAGGGCTGTGTCCTAGTACTCCACGTTGCATCGTGCAGAAGAACAGCCCTTAACCATGGTATATTGGCCATTTACCACACCTCAGGCCTTATTGCTTAAATAAACCCTATTTAATTCTCATTCTTTATATATTTCAAGGTATGTTTTCAATGCATTCTTAATGACTCAGCTCAAGTTATTTGCTTGCCATGTTTGTTTTAACAGTTTTACAGAGTGAATTAGCACTGTACTACGCTGACAACTCAGTCCTCAGAATGTCACCTACCTCTTCTCTCACCCTGTCCACTACACGGGAAAGCTGCTGCTGCATGTCCTCCTCCAGCTCTGCCAACTGACTGGTGTTGAGCTCCTCTGTTCTGTCGGCACACAGAGATGCATACCATTGACATGTCTGCCCTGGATGCCGTCAATTGCAATACAACCACCCAAAGTCAGAAAATCTGGTTTGCAAGGCTTCAAAAAACAGCAACACAGCACATAGAAGTAGACCTTTATGTTTCAACCACATCTGGTCCATTTGTATCAATTGCCCATGTGTTTTCATCTAGTAGTCTACTATGAGTGGGCAGGACTCACTACTCAGTTAAATGTGTCCTGTCATAATCAGGTGACAACACTTGGTCCAGCCAGTCATGAGTCAGCACATATCAAAACTGCAGGCTAAGGTTAAATCTAGACTTGGTGTCCTCTATGTCATACTTTCCAGGTTCATACCCAAACAATTCAAACTACTAATTTTAAAAATTACTCTCTCCAGAAATAAGTCTCACTGTTGCCGCCTGCTACCGACCCCCCTCAGCTCCCAGCTGTGCCCTGGACACCATCTGTGAATTGATCGCCCCCCATCTAGCTTCAGAGTTTGTTCTGTTAGGGGACCTAAACTGGGATATGCTTAACACCCCGGCAGTCCTACAATCTAAGCTAGATGCCCTCAATCTCACACAAATCATCAAGGAACCCACCAGGTATAACCCTAAATCTGTAAACAAGGGCACCCTCATAGACGTCATCCTGACCAACTGGCCCTCCAAATACACCTCCGCTGTCTTCAACCAGGATCTCAGCGATCACTGCCTCATTGCCTGTATCCGCTGCGGATCCGCAGTCAAACGACCACCCCTCATCACTGTCAAACGCTCCCTAAAACACTCCTGTGAGTAGGCCTTTCTAGTCGACCTGGCCCGGGTATCCTGGAAGGATATTGACATCATCCCATCAGTTGAGGATGCATGGTCATTCTTTAAAAGTAACTTCCTCACCATTTTAGATAAGCACGCTCCATCCCAAAAAATGCAGACCTAAGAACAGATATAGCCCTTGGTTCACTCCAGACCTGACTGCCCTCGACCAGCACAAAAACATCCTGTGGCGGACTGCAATAGCATCGAATCGTCCCCGCGATATGCAACTGTTCAGGGAAGTCAGGAACCAATACACACAGTCAGGAAAGCAAAGGCCAGCTTCTTCAGGCAGAAATGACCTCCAAAAAGTTCTGGGACACTAGTCCATGGAGAACAAGAGCACCTCCTCCCAGCTGCCCACTGCACTTAGGCTAGGTAACACGGTCGCCACCGATAAATCCAATGTTATCGAAAACTTCAACAAGCATTTCTCAACGGCTGGCCATGCCTTCCTCCTGGCTACTCCAACCTTGGCCAACAGCTCCGCCCCTCAAATCGGAGGGCATGCTGTCCGGTCCTCTAGCAGTCTCTATGGGGGTGCCACAGGGTTCAATTCTCGGGCCGACTCTTTTCTCTGTATATATCAATGATGTTGCTCTTGCTGCGGGCGATTCCCTGATCCACCTCTACGCAGACGACACCATTCTGCATACTTCCAGCCCGTCCTTGGACACTGTGCTATCTAACCTCCAAACGAGCTTCAATGCCATACAACACTCCTTCCGTGGCCTCCAACTGCTCTTAAATGCTAGTAAAACCAAATGCATGCTTTTCAACCATTCGCTGCCTGCACCCGCACGCCCGACTAGCATCACCACCCTGGATGGTTCCGACCTAGAATATGTGGATGGACATCTGTAAGTACCTAGGTGTCTGGCAAGACTGTAAACTCTCCTTCCAGACTCATATCAAACATCTCCAATCTAAAATCAAATCGAGATTGGGCTTTCTATTCCGCAACAAAGCCTCTTTCACTCAAGCCGCCAAACTTACCCTAGTAAAACTGACTATCCTACCGATCCTCGACTTCGGCGATGTCATTTACAAAACAGCTTCCAATACTCTACTCAACAAACTGGATGCAGTTTATCACAGTACCATCCGTTTTGTTACTAAAGCACCGTATACCACCCACCACTGCGACCTGTATGCTCTAGTCGTCTGGCCCTCTACATATTCGTCGCCAGACCCACTGGCTCCAGGTAATCTACAAGTCCATGCTAGGTAAAGCTCAGCCTTATCTCAGTTCACTGGTCACGATGGCAACACCCACCCGTAGCACATGCTCCAGCAGGTGTATCTCACTGATCATCCCTAAAGCCAACACCTCATTTGGCCACCTTTCGTTCCAGTTCTCTGCTGCCTGTGACTGGAACAAATTGCAAAAATCGCTGAAGTTGGAGACTTTTATCTCCCTCACCAACTTCAAACATCTGCTATCTGAGCAGCTAACCGATCGCTGCAGCTGTACATAATCTATTGGTAAATAGCCCACCCAATTTTACCTACCTCATCCCCATACTGTTTTTATTTATTTACTTTTCTGCTCTTTTGCACACCAATATCTCTACCTGTACATGACCATCTGATCATTTATCACTCCAGTGTTAAGCTGCAAAATTTTAATTATTCGCCTACCTCCTCATGCCGTTTGCACACAATGTATATGGACTTTTTTCCTACTGTGTTATTGACTTGTTTATTGTTTACTCCATGTGTAACTCTGTGTTCTCTGTTCACACTGCTATGCTTTATCTTGGCCAGGTCACAGTTGCAAATGAGAACTTGTTCTCAACTAGCCTACCTGGTTAAATAAAGGTGAAATAAAACAAAATGTACAACGACGGCCTAGGAACAGTGGGTTAACTGCCTTATTCAGGGGCAGAGCAGAGTTTTACCTTGTCAGCTTGAGGAGTCGATCCAGCAACCTTTCGGTTACTGGCCCAACGCTCTAACCACTAGGCTACCTGCTGCCTTAACCAACTTGCTTAGTTAAATAAAATAGGACACATCACTGCACTCCATACTCCTATGTAAACTGGTCATCTGTCTACCTGTCACAAGACCCACTGGTTGATGCTTATTTATAAAACCCTCTTAGGCCTCTTATGAAGGGACATCTCAGTTTACAAGGAGATAACGGAGATCAGGCAGAGCAACTTATTTAAGACGTCCTACCTACTTGAGAAATGGCAGCTGGGGTGAAATGTAGTCTCTGGACCGCAAAACCAACTTCACTTCACCCCCCCATCTATCTATCTATGGTTAGAATTCAGTAGTTGGAAACATGCAATTGTGTGATGATGATCAGCTTACTGTGGGATGCATAGGTTACTGGCACAATCAATACTCACATTTGTAGAAGTAAACTGATTAAGAGCATAGCCATGCTCTTGATTGGATCATTGTTGCATGATATCCCACAACATGAACATTAGATATATGTATCCAGTAACAGACAGATAAATGATCAAATTAACTGAAAATGGTCCATTCCTTAGGAACCTAATGCGAGTGAGAAGATAACATATTCAGGTAACACATTTGGTAGATTATTTCTTCAACCCCTTGTGGAATCTGACAGGTTATGCTGCTATGACTGAATCTCTACCTTCTGAAACTGGTTTCCACCTGCTCACTCTCAAGTCTGCGTTCCTTGCCCTCACTGACAAGAGCATCAACAAGTCCCTCATAATGTTGCAACAAGAGAGGTTCTGAGGTGGAGTAAATGGCTCGGTACAACTCAGCCAATTGATCACACAGTCTGAAATAGAAGAAATACACGATGGACAAGTCATTTCTAAATTGTACATATTTCGAAAAATCTGGGGGATGAACTAATATCTATATATTGCATGCAGTCTACCAGAGCAGGTCCACATTTGTCAAACTATTCACACCCACCAACCAACAGAAATACTGACCTTCCCGAGAGGAGACCTGTTGCATCGTCAAGCCTGCTCTGGAACTCGTCCCAAGGACTCCCTTGACTTTGAGGAGAAGCCCCAAAAGATGCGAAATCCAACGTTGCTGAAACCTCTTGAAACCGAGAGGAGAACTTGCTGTAATTGATACATCCATCTGCACTAGTACCGAATTTGTTGAATAAAGTTTTGATTTCGTCGTCAGGCACATTGAGTTCTCGACAAACAACCGTAAAGTCTTCGTACTCAATCACACCAGACCTGTTAATGTCACACGCTGAAAACAGTCTCTCGAGGCTGGGTCTGTCCATGGCTCCGTATTTCCAGTTTAAAAGTTACAAGGGAAATAATACCTTGTGTAAAATAGATCGATAGACTAGCAACAGCTTGGACCACTTGATCCCCACCTTATCCAGCACCAGCGGTCAAAATCTTCGCCAAGACACGAACCAGAGTTGAGAATTGGAGGTGGTAACACTTTCCCCACGCTAATTATGAACTCTATTCACTGCCATACAATCAAAAGGCCACTGATTGGCTCAGCTGGCCGGAAATGGCCGACACTGCACATGCGTACCACACTTGTGTCACGTTCATGACCAAGTGGGAAGTTACCATATACGACTGGGGAAATTACATGTAAACGCTCTCCGACCTGGTAATTACTAGTAGGAAACTCGTCTAGGAAGAGATGTAACATTTTATACAACGGGTGGGTCTAATCCTGAATGACGATTGGTTAAAACCGCATTCCAGCTGGTGTCTATTCCACAAGTTACCACCAACTAAATCTATGACATTAAAATGCCTATTTACTCTGTTCCATCTGACTGCGCAATCCACTGTCTCATCTGCCCAGCCAGGCAATTTATAAACTTGATCTCCTCTATCAAAAGCATCTAGACATTATCTCACATTTATTTTTAGACAACCATTTTGTTTTCAACAGCGGAGATTTATATAAACGTTGTTGTCTGTCTCTCTGACATTTGCAACATTGTTTCAATATTCAAATTCGATCTCCAGCTGCATTATAGTAATGCGCGTGTCAGGATGAGACAGGCATGCAGTGTTTCTCAGCCAGTCAAAATCATGAATCAGTTGGCATCATTTTTATGGATATTTACAAAGAAATGTACATTTAAAAAAGGTAAAAAAAACGACAGATAGTTTGCAGTCTTTCCAGCTTCAGTTTGAAGTGGTTGTGTTAGCTGTGATGTTTGCTAGCTCCTCTGAACAACAGTGTCCTGACGAGTGAGAACATTTTCTATGCCAGGCGAAATCGCGCACCATTAGCTCAAATCATTCAAATCCACAGAGAAAATATTTACACAAGAAGCAATCTAATATCACAGTCAAAACTCTCCGTCGTTTAGTTAAGTTCACCATTCTGCGATTCTCACTGTTAATAAACATCAGGCGTTTCAACACAACAGCTCTTTATGGCATCATTTGATCTGATCAGTCAACGCCAATTTTTTTTCCTAAAGTAAAATATGGATGTATCCAAATAAATATCAAAAGAAAACAGCTTAAACACATGTAAATGCAGCTACTTTGCTGTTATTCAGGCTTTTTGACGTGACTGTAAGATAGCCGCAGTTGGCTAGCTAGCAAAATAAGGTATAACGTTGCCAGCCAGTGTGGCAATTGAACATTTAGAATGAACAGTCGTCCATAGATACAGAACAAAAAGACTGAGGACTGGTTTGCATCTCTGGCGGCAGGTATCCTAGTGTTTAGAGCATTGGGCCAGAAACCCCGAGCTGACAAGGTAAACATCTGTTGTTCTGCCCTTGAACAAGGCAGTTAACCCACTGTTCCTAGGCTGTCACTGTAAATAAGAATTTGTTCTTAACTGACTTGCCGAGTTAAATAAAGGTTAAAATAAAAAATAAAACTGAACCAAAATAAAACTGATCGACCAGCCAGCTTGGGGAGCAACCCTAGATTTGTGTCGGGACTATATCTTGTGGAAGGATGAAATAGTATGCATAAATTCATCAAAATAACGTTTTTTTAATGAAAATATGTCAAATATTATTTTAATATGCTGATACAAGTGATAATGCCCTCAAAGCCGGTGTTTGGAGGATATATTGGCATGGTTTGCCAGCCCTCAACTTCGCCTCGGCCTAACAACACCCATCCCAAACACCGGCTTTGAGGGCATTATCACTTAATTCAAATAGTAGGCTTTATGATGTATTTGCACAGTCAGGGAGGTTATTTTTTTATCCATTGCTAGGATGTGGCAAGGATCCTACCTATAACCACAGTTTTTGTGCAAGTAAAGTCATAGCATATAATTATTTTTTACTACAGCTTTGAGGGAAAATTAAGTTTAGGTACAATTGTATGAATGCCATCATCATTTGCTTGTTGGACATGATTTTTTTGTGTTGGTAAAATAATAACATGAGAAATGGCGGTGGAAACTCCTTTATGCGTATATCCTGATATCATATCGAAGTAAACTTGGAGTCACGCGATGGTGTATGGTGTGTGGGCCTTCCACTACTACCACTCTGGAAACAATGCAATTTATCAGGCTACAGATCAAATAAGGTATGATGAACTTGGCAGAGTAGTGAAGTGCATGGTGATGTTGAAGCTACAGATGAAATAAGGTATGATGAACTTGGCAGGGTAGTGAAGTGCATGGTGATGTTGAAGCTACAGATGAAATAAGGTATGATGAACTTGGCAGGGTAGTGAGGTGCATGGTGATGTTGAAGCTACAGATGAAATAAGGTATGATGAACTTGGCAGGGTAGTGAGGTGCATGGTGATGTTGAAGCTACAGATGAAATAAGGTATGATGAACTTGGCAGGGGTAGTGAAGTGCATGGTGATGTTGAAGCTCCTTTTCAATAAATATTAAGGGTCTTGATTCTGGTGACATTATTTTTATTTCACCTTTATTTAACCAGGTAGGCCAGTTGAGAACAAGTTCTCATTTACAACTGCGACCTGGCCAAGATAAAGCAAAGCAGTGCGACAAAAACAACAACAACACAAAGTTACACATGGGATAACCAAACGTACAGTCAATAACACAATAGAAAAATATGTATACAGTGTGTGCACATGAAGTAAGGAGGTAAGGCAATAAATAGGCCAATAGTGATGAAGTAATTACAATTTACACTGGAGTGATAGATGTGCAGATAGAAATGCTGGTGTGCAAAAGAGCAGAAAAACAAAAACAAATATGGGGATGAGGTAGGTAGTTGGTTAAATTGGTTATTTACAGAAGGGCTGTGTATAGCTGCAGCTATCGGTAAGCTTCTCTGACAGCTGACCCTTAAAGTTAGTGAGGGAGATATAAGTCTTTAAGTTTTTGCAATTCGTTCCAGTCATTGGCAGCAGAGAATTGGAAGGAAAGGCAGCCAAAGGAGGTGTTGGCTTTCGGGATGACCGGTGAAATGTGCAGAGCCGTTGGCCGGGGTTGGGGTAGCCAGGTGGAAAGCGTGTCCAGCTGTAGAGAAATGCTTATTGAAACTCTCAATTATCATGGATTTATCAGTTGTGACAGTGTTTCCTAATCTCAGTGCAGTGGGCAGCTGGGAGGAGGTACTCTTATTTTCCATGGGCTTTACAGTGTCCCAAATTTTGGGGGAATTAGTGCTGCAGGATGCAAATGTCTTATTGAAAAAGCTAGCCTTTGGTTTCCTAACTGACTGTGTGTATTGGTTCCTGACTTCTCTGAAAAGTTGCATATCGCAAAGACTATTTGGAGCTAGTGCAGTACGCCACAGGGTGTTTTTGTGCTGGGCAAGGGCAGTCAAGTCTGGAGTGAAAGGGGAAATCTTATTTAAGATGGTGAGGGAACCACTTTTAAAGAACAACCAGGCATCCTCTACTGACGGGATCAGGACAATATCCTTCGAGGATACCACTAGAGGGATATAAGATATCCCTCTCGTGGTGTGGGGGCTGTGCTTTAGCAAAGTGGGAGGATTATATCCTTCCTGTTTGGCCCTGTCCGGGGGTGTCCTCGGATGGGGCCACAGTGTCTCCTGACCCCTCCTGTCTCAGCCTCCAGTATTTATGCTGTAGTAGTTTATGTGTCGGGGGGCTAGGGTCAGTTTGTTATATCTGGAGCACTTCTCCTGTCCTATTCGGTGTCCTGTGTGAATCTAAGTGTGCGTTCTCTAATTCTCTCCTTCTCTCTTTCTTTCTCTCTCTCTTGGAGGACCTGAGCCCTAGGACCATGCCCCAGGACTACCTGACATGATGACTCCTTGCTGTCTCCAGTCCACCTGGCCATGCTGCTGCTCCAGTTTCAACTGTTCTGCCTTATTATTATTCGACCATGCTCGTCATTTATGAACATTTGAACATCTTGGCCATGTTCTGTTATAATCTCCACCCGGCACAGCCAGAAGAGGACTGGCCACCCCACATGTGCTCTCTCTAATTCTCTCTTTCTTTCTCTCTCTCTGAGGACCTGAGCCCTAGGACCATGCCCCAGGACTACCTGACATGATGACTCCTTGCTGTCCCCAGTCCACCTGGCCG
This sequence comes from Oncorhynchus keta, assembly GCF_023373465.1. NCBI lineage: Eukaryota > Metazoa > Chordata > Actinopteri > Salmoniformes > Salmonidae > Oncorhynchus > Oncorhynchus keta. Next base: position 28,259,047 of record NC_068437.1, on the reverse strand, counting down.
TGCTGCTGCTCCAGTTTCAACTGTTCTGCCTTATTATTATTCGACCATGCTGGTCATTTATGAACATTTGAAAATCTTGGCCATGTTCTGTTATAATCTCCACCCGGCACAGCCAGAAGAGGACTGGCCACCCCACATAGCCTGGTTCCTCTCTAGGTTTCTTCCTAGGTTTTTGCCTTTCTAGGGAGTTTTTCCTAGCCACCGTGCTTCTACACCTGCATTGCTTGCTGTTTGGGGTTTTAGGCTGGGTTTCTGTACAGCACTTTGAGATATCAGCTGATGTACCAAGGGCTATATAAATCAATTTGATTTGATTTGATTTTGGATACCCGGGCCAGGTCGATTAGAAAGGCCTGCTCACAGAAGTGTTTTAGGGAGTGTTTGGCAGTAATGAGGGGTGGTCGTTTGACCTCGGACCCATAACGGATGCAGGCAATGAGGCAGTGATCACTAAGATCTTGGTTTAAGACAGCAGAGGTGTATTCAGAGGGCAAGTTGGTCAGGTTGATATATATGAGGGTTCCCATGTTTACAGATTTGGGGTTGTACCTGGTAGGTTCCTTGATAATTTGTCTGAGATTGAGAGCATATAGCTTAGATTGTAGGATGGCCGGGGTGTCACGCATATCCCAATTCAGGTCACCTAGCAGTACGAACTCTGACGATAGATGGGGGGCAATCAATTCACATATGGTGTCCAGGGCTGGGAGCTGAGGGGGGTCTATAACAAGCGGTAACGGTGAGGGACTTATTTCTGGAGAGATGGATTTTTAAAAGCAGAAGCTCGAACTGTTAGGGCATAGACCTGAATATTATGACAGAACTCTGCAGGCTATCTCTACAGTAGATTGCAATTCCGCCCCTTTAGCAGTTCTGTCTTGACGGAAAATGTTGTAATTGGGGATGGAAATTTCAGAATTTTTGGTGGCCTTCCTAAGCCATGATTCAGACACGGCTAGGACATCAGGGTTGGCGGAGTGTGCTAAAGCAGTGAATAAAGCAAACTTAGGGAGGAGGCTTCTGATGTTAACATGCATGAACCCAAGGCTTTTATGGTTGCAGAAGTTAGCAAATGAGAGCGCCTGGGGACACACAAGGCCTAGGTTAACCTCTACATCACCAGAGGAATTGAGGAGGAGAAGGATGAGGGTACGGCTAAAGGCTCTATAATAACTGGTTGTCTCGTGCTTTGGGAAAAGAGAATCAAAGGAGCAGATTTCTGGGCATGGTAGGATAGATTCAGGGCATAGCGTACAGACAAGGGTATGGTGGAGTGCGAGTACAGTGGGGATAAACCTAGGCATTGAGTGATGATGAGAGAAGTTGCATCTCTGGAGGCACCAGTTAAGCTAGGTGCGATCTCGCATGTGTGGGGGGTGGGAGAGGGGGGCTATCTGAGGCATGTTGAGCAGGACTAGGGGCTCCGCAGTATAATAAAAGAATGAGAGCTGCCCTAAACAACAGTATACAAGGCATATTGTCATTAGAGAGAGGCATACAGCAATCACATGTGTTGGTTGGGAGAGCTAAGACAACAACAGGTGAGACAACAACGGGTAAACAGCTAAGACAACAACAACGGGTAAACAGCTAAGACAACAACAACGGGTAAACAGCTAAGACAACAACAACGGGTAAACAGCTAAGACAACAACAACGGGTAAACAGCTAAGACAACAACAACGGGTAAACAGCTAAGACAACAACAATGGGTAAATGGCGATGAATGGGCAGTGAGGGTCAGTTAGCTACACGCAGGGCCTGAGTTTGAGGCTGGGGCCGACAGATAAACAAAATTAAGTACCGTGTTAAGGAACAGTCCAGCAGGCATCAGCTGTGTAGCCGAGTGACCATAGGGTCCAATGAGCAGCAATAGATGAAAAAAGGAGCTGTTCGGTAGTCGATTATTACGCTAGACGAGCGCCATTCACATGATGATCAATGGTTGACTGCCATTTGACAAATAAAAATATAAATAATAATAATCTCATCATGTAGACTAGCCTACCCGCACTGTATCTGCGAGCTGTTGGCTACAGCACACTTGCAGAGACCAGAGTAGGCACATTTTCTAGTTCAGCAACAGTTTTTGTGACAAAACCATTGTTAGCGTTGAAAATGCAATGGAAACACATTGAACTTTAGAATATCCATTATTGAAATTTAGATTTCTTGGGTCTCCTGAGTTGCACAGCTGTTTAGGGCACTGCATAGACCCTGGTTCGATTCCAGGCTGTATCACATTCGGCTGTGATTGGAAGTCCCATTGGGCGGCGCACAATGCATCGTTAGGGTTTGGCCGGGGTCGGCCGTCATTGTAAATAATATTTTTTTCTTAACTGACCTAGTTAAATAAAAAATATATATACTCAGCAAAAAAAGAAACATCTCTTTTTCAGGACCCTGTCTTTCAAATATAATTCGAAAAATCCAAATAACTTCACAGATCTTCATTGTAAAGGGTTTAAACACTGTTTCCCATGCTTCTTCAATGAACCATAAACAGTTAATGAACATGCACCTGTGGAACTGTCGTTAAGACAGCTTTCAGACGGTCGGCAATTATGGTCACAGTTATGAAAACTAAGGACACTAAAGAGGCCTTTCTACTGACTGAAAAACACCAAAGGAAAGATGCCCAGGGTCCCTGCTCATCTGCGTGAACGTGCCTTAGGCATACTGCAAGGAGGCAATAAGGATTGCAAATGTTTCCAGGGCAATAAATTGCAATGTCCGTACTGTGAGACGCCTAAGACAGCGCTATAGGGAGACAGGACGGACAGCTGATCATTCTCGCAGTGCTCAGACTGTCCACAGTCGCTGGACCAAACAGGACTGGCAAAAAGTGCTCTTCACTGACGAGTCGCGGTTTTGTCTCACCAGGGAGATGGTCGGATTCGCGTTTATCGTCGAAGGAATGAGCGTTACACCGAGGCCTGTACTCTGGAGTGGGATCGATTTGGAAGTGGAGGGTCCGTCATGGTCTGGGGCGGTGTGTTACAGTATCATCGGACTGAGCTTGTTGTCATTGCAGGCAATCTCAACGCTGTGCTTTACAGGGAAGACATCCTCCTCCCTCATGTGGTACCCTTCCTGCATGTGCAGGCTCATGACCCTCCAGCATGACAATGCAACCAGCCATACTGCTTGTTCTGTGTGTGATTTCCTGCAAGACAGGAATGTCAGTGTTCTGCCATGGCCAGCGAAGAGCCCGGATCTCAATCCCATTGAGCACGTCTGGGACCTGTTGTATCGGAGGGTGAGGGCTGGGGCCATTCCCCCCCAGAAATGTCCGGGAACTCGCAGGTGCCTTGGTGGAAGAGTGGGGTAACATTTCACAGTAAGAATTGGCAAGTCTGGTACAGTCAATGAGGAGGAGATGCACTGCAGTACTTAATGCAGCTGGTGGCCACACCAGATACTGACTGTTACTTTTGATTTTGATCCCACCTTTGTTCAGGGACACATTATTCAATTTCTGTTAGTCACATGTCTGTGGAACTTGTTCAGTTTATGTCTCAGATGTTGAATCTTGTTATGTTCATACAAATATTTATGTTAAGTTTGCTGAAAATAAACGCAGTTGACAGTGAGAGGACATTTCTTTTTTTTGCTGAGTTTATTTGGTACATTAAAACTTAAGCGAAAAAGTACATTTTATGTGCACTATGTCATCACTCACATTTTTTTAAAGTATTTTTGGTGGAAACACACCGCTGGTGGGAAAATGCACAACTTTTCTTTATGCCGATTTGAGAATAGTCCCCAATAGGATGGAAACCTTATTTACATTAAAGTAGACACTTTATCTATTGTCCTTTCAGGTGTGGACTGCACTCTTTATCAAGACTACTTGCCTGCCTACCATTGTTGCACTATTTGCAGACGGTAATTAACTCCACCCGACCATGTGATATCCCTAGCCATACCTTCACTATTGTGACAGAAACACCTCTAGTAAAAAAGACATAACTAAATTATTAGCTTATTTGTTTTACATGACAATGCAAGAATTAGGCTCACATAAAGTCTGAACATGTTCCTTGCTGTTCTTCACAGACGTTTTTATAAGAGTCTGGTGGAATGCATCTTCAAACACTGTTCTCCACCTTAATGTGACTAATGTGTTGACAGAGATTCACTAACCACGTTTCCATCCACAGTTTTTATGTGAGTAAAGTCACACCATATATAAGAAATCAAGATAGCTGTGATGGAAACAGGAAGTTTCGGTACAATTTTATAAATGCTGACAGATCATTTGTTTGTTCGACATGGTGGGATCTTTCTGAGTCAGTCAAATTAATTATGCGATAAATGACTGTGGAAATGGTTTTATGCTCCAACATTGATATAATAACCATTATAACAAAGTAAACTTGGAGTCACGCGAATGTAACAGGGTTGGTTATGTTTCCACTTGCCCCTAAAGGAAGGTGTATTCAATGTTCTAGCATTCTTCTTGGTTGGTTCAACTCTGATGACAATAAGGCGTGTTGTGATTGGCGTCGCATGCAGATAGAGGGAGATGGTGAACGTCAGTTCTCCCTAGTATGAAAATGTGATGCAAGGGGTAGGTCACGTTCTGAATACCGTTTTCTATTTTCTAATTTACAATGCGTACAAGTTTGCTGTACATTACTAATTTATACATGTGTGGGTATATGGTACCTGTTAGAGATTGAGGGGCTTTCTGGGATGTGCTTTGGCATATGATTGCTGTAAATAAGTGTGTTAGCTAGCATACACCTATGTAATGGTCACGTAAGCCCACTGCTAACACAGTTGTTTTCATGCTACAGATTTTGCCATCGACAGCCATCAACATCGTTAAGCCCTGCACAACTAACCTGCTGTTTCCTATTTAACAACAGATATTTACATATGTTATATTTTGTATTGTATTTTGTTCACCCATTATGAAAATGTGATGCAAGGAATTTTACCATTGACAGCCATCAACAATGTTAAGCTCTGCACAAATAACGTGCTGTTTCCTATTTAACAACATAAATAAATAAAGCTCAACTGGAACCACTGGCTGGGGTGATTTATTTGGACACAACACAAGGAGAGTACGATTTACATCTGTTACACGATGACATGTTGTGCGGTCCTCCCACTATGATTAGTCGGGTAAGCGTGCACTTAATTAGGCTACAGATGAAATACGTTTTGATGAACTTCACAGGGTGGTGAAAGTCAGGGGTGCAACTTTCACATGTCCAGCCCCACATTCTGAAATTGCAATCTTGCGGTTTTTTTTCATTGGGATGTGATTCAAAACGAGGCAACGGTGTGCATTAGGACTATGCGGACGACTCCGAGCGGTCGGGTAGGCTGTTTGTAGTGTTTATCCGACTGGATACATTTTTGTTATTTTTATGTCCCCCCCACCTCTAAAACCAAAGTTGCGCCCCTGGTGAAAGTGCAAGGTGATGAGCTCCATTCCAATAAACATTGAGGATCTTATTCTGGATCATTGATGCTTGGCTGCCGTTTGACAAATAAAAATGATCTCACTCTTTGTCCATAATAATCTCATGTAGGCCAGGGATGAGCAACTCCAGTCCTTGGAGACCAGAGTGGTGTCACACTCCCCCCCCCCCATCCCTCGCAAACACAGCTGATTCAGCTAATTGCATTCTAACCTGAAGATTATGATTAGTTTATTATTGGAGTCAGGTGTGTTAGCCGAGGCTGGGGGCAAAAGTGTGACACCAATATGGCCCCTGAGGACTGGAGTTTCCCATCCCTGAAGTAAGCTATACCCGCACTGTATCTGCAAGCTGTTGGCAAGAGCAGGCTTTCCCAAACTCGGTCCTGGGGACAGGCCATCCTGGGTGCACGTTTGGGTTTTTGCCCTAGCACTACACAGCTGATTCAAATGATGAGTTGATTATTTGAATCACGCACAGCTTTTTATCCACAAGTCAATTTGATGGAAACATCTCAGGTGGGAAAATGTGCATGTGGTTTTATGTGAATTGTAGAGTATTCACATGAAAATCTATTGCCAATTAGCTAGTGATCCCTTTTACAGTACAATAATTCCTCAGAAAGCTGTCAATTATATCGTGGCCACATGTTGGTAATGTAACAGCAGAATCCGGCAAGTCTGAAACACCAAGATCTGGATCCATTTAGCAAAGACTGACCATTAATATTATAGAATTTGATTGATGGGTGCTTGCTTTACAAACAAGTGCTTAAAGTTCCAGTGCAGTAAAACACATGACGTTCCCATGTTTTATATGGGTGTACAAAACATTATGAACCCCTTCCTAATATTGGGTTGAACTGCCTTTTGCCCTCAGAACAGCCTCAGGACTCTACAAGGTGTCAAAGTCATTCCACAGGGATGCTGGCCCATGTTGACTCCAATGCTTCCCACAGTTGTGTCAAGTTGGCTGGAAGTCCTTTAGGCAGCAGTGTTGCAGTTCTTGACCCATTCAAACCGGTGCGCCTGGAACTTACTACCATACACCTTCAAAGGAACTTAAATATTTTGTCTTGCCCATTCACCCTCTGAACGGCATACATACGCAATCCATGTCTCAATTATTTCAAGGCTTAAGAATCCTTTAACATGTCTCTTCCCCTTCAGCTACACTGATGGAAGTGGATTTAACATCAATAAGAGATAATAGATTTCACTTGGACTGTCTGTCACGTAAAGAGCAGGTGTTCCTAATGTTTTGTACACTACGAGATTGGAATAATACTGTGAAATTGTGAAAATTATGACAATGCTCTAATAGTGTAAGAGCTGTTTGAAAACACCACCTGAAAAGTCAGCCTGTTTAAGGGGGGTTGTCCTGCCAGAGATGCATACAGTTCGCTTAAACGTTTGCTACATTGCAGAACGGTTTGTACTGAATGACACGTTTTCCCAAAAGGTTCTTGTGTGTTATTTTACAGGCTTTGAGGTACATTTGCTCCCGTCTGGTGTTTGTGGCACGGTATGGCCTGAAGCAATAAGTTATGTATTTAAAGGGCAGTGGCCATGCTGACAGCATTCCCCAACCTACAAACTAACCCCTCCCCATTTTTTTAACTGGTCATTCAGTACAGCACCATTTCCATTCAATTGAATGTTCCAGAATGTAAACACATACTGAATCCAGCCCTGATGACATCGCCAGGCAGTAAATAATTTAATAGACCAATTAGAAAGAGTTCCAAAACTCTGCCAATAACAGCTAGTTTTACATTTTCCCCTACCTACTCAGACCACTCACAGACAGTCCTACATAGCTGAATTCTTGCATGAGAAATTGCTATTTGATAAGAAGCTATTTTTGATTATTTTTGGCAATTTTAATTGAAAACAATGACAGTAAGGTACTTAATTGTTACTCAGAAATGATTTGATATTGAGATTAAAAAAACAAACTGCACCTTTAAGACCAATGTGACAAACACCATTTACATTTACATTTAAGTCATTTAGCAGACGCTCTTATCCAGAGCGACTTACAAATTGGTGCATTCACCTTATGACATCCAGTGGAACAGCCACTTTACAATAGTGCATCTAAATCTTTTAAGGGGGGGGGGGTGAGAAGGATTACTTTATCCTATCCTAGGTATTCCTTAAAGAGGTGGGGTTTCAGGTGTCTCCGGAAGGTGGTGATTGACTCCGCTGTCCTGGCGTCGTGAGGGAGTTTGTTCCACCATTGGGGGCCAGAGCAGCGAACAGTTTTGACTGGGCTGAGCGGGAACTGTACTTCCTCAGTGGTAGGGAGGCGAGCAGGCCAGAGGTGGATGAACGCAGTGCCCTTGTTTGGGTGTAGGGCCTGATCAGAGCCTGGAGGTACTGAGGTGCCGTTCCCCTCACAGCTCCGTAGGCAAGCACCATGGTCTTGTAGCGGATGCGAGCTTCAACTGGAAGCCAGTGGAGAGAGCGGAGGAGCGGGGTGACGTGAGAGAACTTGGGAAGGTTGAACACCAGACGGGCTGCGGCGTTCTGGATGAGTTGTAGGGGTTTAATGGCACAGGCAGGGAGCCCAGCCAACAGCGAGTTGCAGTAATCCAGACGGGAGATGACAAGTGCCTGGATTAGGACCTGCGCCGCTTCCTGTGTGAGGCAGGGTCGTACTCTGCGGATGTTGTAGAGCATGAACCTACAGGAACGGGCCACCGCCTTGATGTTAGTTGAGAACGACAGGGTGTTGTCCAGGATCACGCCAAGGTTCTTAGCGCTCTGGGAGGAGGACACAATGGAGTTGTCAACCGTGATGGCGAGATCATGGAACGGGCAGTCCTTCCCCGGGAGGAAGAGCAGCTCCGTCTTGCCGAGGTTCAGCTTGAGGTGGTGATCCGTCATCCACACTGATATGTCTGCCAGACATGCAGAGATGCGATTCGCCACCTGGTCATCAGAAGGGGGAAAGGAGATTTATTATATTTACATTTATGTCCTAGATTCTTATTCTTTCTATATTGAGGTAATTCTATTTGGTATTATAACTTGAGTTCATGAACCATATAGGAAACATAATGTAACCATTTATCTTTATTTGAAAAATTAAAATAAGGTGCTTTTATGTACAGAACAACAAAAACAACTGAAACAGTAGTGATGTATAATACAAAAAATACAGTTCCCAACAGCTTTTACATTGGCAGCTCAATTTACTAAACACATTTACATACAAACTTACAAGACATTTTGACACGAGTCAGAGAAACCTGGTGCACTGTCACAAATAGAAGGCTTGACTGAAGTGGTTCTTCAAGTGACAAGAGGTGCCTTACTACAACTCAGTAGAAGCTAATAACGACAGTCTCAAAAACCTTATGCAAGTATATATCAATTTGGAAAGGTGATCAAACGAAAGAGATTTAAATGCTGCATGTCTGAACCTAGTATGCTAGATATTTAGGTTGATTTTGTTTTGTATTTTGCTAATGTATTATTGTTTAGATAACAACCACTTTATTCAACAGATCCAAGCTGCCATTTCTAAACTTTTGCAATGTTTGTAACAAAATACAAAATCATACATTTTAAATGTTTCAGTTGTAAATGTATACACACCTTTCAAAAGTTTGGGGTCAAATAGAAATGTCCTGTTTTTGAAAGAAAAGCAAATTGTTTGTCCATTAAAATAACATCAAATTGATCCGAAATACAGTGAAGACATTCTTAATGTTGTAAATGACTATTGTAGCTGTAAACGGGCGATAAAAAAAAAGAAAAGGAATATAAACATAGGCGTACAGCGGCCCATTATCAGAAACCATCACTTCTGTGTTCCAATGGCACATAGCCTTCATTTCTCAGAACAAGAATAGACTGACGAGTTTCAGAAGAAAGGTCTTTGTTTCTGGCCATTTTGAGCCTGTAAACGAACCCACAAATGTTGATGCTCTAGATACTCAACTAGTCTACAGAAGGACAGTTTCATTGCTTCTTTAACAGTTTGCAGCTGTGCTAACATAATTGCAAAAGGGTTTTCTAATGATCAATTAATGTTTTCAAATTATAAAGTTGGATTAGCTAACACATATCGTGCCATTGGAACACAGGAGTGTTGGCTGCTGATAATGGGCCTCTGTACGCCTATGTAGATAGGCATTTACAACATTAACAATGTCTACACTGTATCAATTTGATGTTATTTTAATGAACTATTTAAAAACTTTTCTTTCACAAACAAGAACATTTCTAAGTGACCCCAAACTTTTGAATGGTAGTGAATATATATTTTTTATTTTACCTTTATTTAACTAGGCAAGCCAGTTAAGAACAAATTCTTATTTACAATGACGGCCTAACCCGGACGACGCTGGGCCAATTGTGAGCCGCCCTATGGGACTCCCAATCACAGCCGGATGTGATACAGCCTGGAATCGAACCAGGGACTGTAGTGACGCCTCTTGCACTGAGATGCAGTGACTTCTTAGACCACTGCGCCACTCAGGAGCATTTAAAGACAGCGTTGATTTTTTTTTATGTATAGTCAAAAACAATGGTTTGCAATAGTGTCAACCCAGAAATACGAAGTGATTGAGGTTGAGGCCATTCTAAAATAATTATTTGTACAGATACTGATCATAATTTAAAGGCAGTCACTCAGTGTTTTAATAGTATTGTTGGGTATGCCCAGTACAGTTCTACAGTCTATTCTGTCGTACCTATCATGCAGGTGATGCTGCTGCTACCTGGTTGTCCATGTGAATGAGTAATGTCACAAGGTCATGAGTACACATTTTAGAACCCCAAGAGGCACAACTCTTGATTCCTGAATTTAGCTTGAAGGCATGAAAAAAAATCCATTGAATATGTAATACATCATTCTCAACGAAAAAAAACATCCGTGTTCCAAACTAAGGCTTTCCAACATCCTGTGCAAAAACAACGCATTTTGAGTCAACATTTTTGCTGGTTCTGCACTTTGACCGCAATGATACAACTTTCACTAGTCCACTCAACTACAATACAAATGTACATTATATACACTCAGCCACCACAGCAGTCCATTAGCAGTATGCTTTTTTCACAGCTACTTTGTCAAAAATTGTAAGGCCCTTGTACAAATGTCAAACTTAAATAAGACAACATTGTTTTACTTACAATTATTCCAAAACAATTTCTATCACTACATTCCACAACGCAATGTTGCAAGAGTTTACCATAATTTTGCACTGACATAGCTACATCTTTGGAATATGAAATCTATATTCTTAAATTGTGCCTTTAGAATGATTGTTTCCAATCTTTCTTTCCAATCTTGAACAGCTGAAAACGTATATCTGTTATTAGGTAATGCCTCAATGAAAGCCCTTGCTTTTGGATTATTATTTATGCAGGTTCCATCCTTTCACAATATCTGTTCATTTTTATTTTAAAAGACATTCCTCCATTGACTGGTCCATAACTGCTGTGAAAGCCGTGGCTCCATATTAGTAAAACCCAGTTTACAGTCATTAGTGTCATTAAACCAGAGGTGATGTTGGTAACTATGGCAGCTTTCATATACACTGAATGGCTACGTTATGAATGGTTTGATACATACTGTTTGATACATGCTGAATCGGTCAGGCCCATTAAACATAAAACATTGATTTGACATGACAGTTGTGTTGGAAAGGATGAAAACAGAATACACATTTTAAAAAGGTTATTTTTGGCACAACTTAAATGAACACAGAGCATGGTTTCCTCTGGGTGTGTGAGTCACATTCATCAACACCAAGAGCTCCATACTCCACTGGCTGACTCTGTTGTGTTGCCACACTCTACATGTGGTTCTTTAACCTCTGCTGTCTACTAGCCTCTGAATCACAGGGCCAGGAAAGAGTTATCTAAGTAAAGTGGTGAACAGGTTTTTACACAGTCTCAGCCCACATTAACTTGGTGTCTGAAGTGACTGAATTTGGATCGAAGGAATCCGTTTCTGACTGACAAACTGAACTAGTCAGCATTTTATACCGGGATCTCAGCCTAGCTACAGCAACTCCAGGCCTAGTGATAAGCTCTCTCTCATCCCATTCCGCTATGCCACAGAAAGGGCTCAATCTTTTGCATACTAAATTATATGTGGGTATAATGCCTCTGATTCTCAATAATCAAGATGGTGTGGACATCTACGCGCCTGCACAGTCTCAAGATGACATTCTCTTTTGGTGTGACCTTGTACCCCACTTCACATTGTGTGCTTTGCATAATCTGTTGGCTCCATAATGAATCATATGTTAATACCTGGTCTCGAGTCTTCCCCAATGTCAGGGGTACGCTTCAACTCTGTGAATGTCAATCGTACACATAACTTACATGCTGACCAAACCGGACGCACGCACGTTGCTTTTGTTCACCCACACCAGAATCGATCAGGACACGCAGGTTGCTTTTGTTCACCCACACCAGAATTGATCAGGACACGCAGGTTGCTTTTGTTCACCCACACCAGAATCGATCAGGACACGCAGGTTGCTTTTGTTCACCCACACCAGAATCGATCAGGACACGCAGGTTGCTTTTGTCCACCCACACCAGAATCGATCAGGACACGCAGGTTGATTTTGTTCACCCACACCAGAATCGATCAGGACACGCAGGTTGCTTTTGTTCACCCACACCAGAATCGATCAGGACACGCAGGTTGCTTTTGTTTACCCACACCAGAATCGATCAGGACACGCAGGTTGCTTTTGTCCACCCACACCAGAATCGATCAGGACACGTACGTTGATTTTGTTAACCCACACCAGAATTGATCAGGACACGCACGTTGATTTTGTTCACCCACACCAGAAGCGATCAGGACACGCAGGTTGATTTTGTTCACCCACACCAGAATCGATCAGGACACGCAGGTTGATTTTGTTCACCCACACCAGAAGCGATCAGGACACGCAGGTTGATTTTGTTCACCCACACCAGAATCGATCAGGACACGCACGTTGATTTTGTCCACCCACACCAGAAGCGATCAGGACACGCAGGTTGAAATATCAAAACAAACTCTGAACCAATTATATTATATCCGGGTCCTTCTGTAGCTCAGTTGGTAGAGCATGGCGCTTGTAACGCCAGGGTAGTGGGTTCGATCCCCGGGACCACCCATACGTAGAATGTATGCACACATGACTGTAAGTCGCTTTGGATAAAAGCGTCTGCTAAATGGCATATATTATATTATATATTATATTACATTTGGGGACAGGTCGAAAAGCATGAAACATTTGTGTCAATTTAACTAGCAAGCTTGCTGTTGATAGCTAATTTGTCCTGGGATATAAACATTAGTTTGTTATTTTAGATGAAATGCACAATGTCCTCTACTCCAACAATTAATCCACAGATAAAACGGTAAACTGAATTCCTTTCTCGTCATCTCTCCTCCTTTCTCAGGCTTCTTCTTCTTATTTTGGATTTAATATGGCGGTTGGCAACCAACTTCACAGTGCATTACTACAACCTACCGGAGTGTAGACCTAAGTTAATCTTTCAATCACCCACGTGGGTATATGCTCCTAAAAACCTATGAGGAGATGGCATGTGGGCATATGCTTCTAAAAACCAATGAAGAGATGGGAGAGGCTGGACTTGCAGCGAGTTGAGGTGTCACAAATAGAACCAATTTCTATTTTACCGCCTGGCTAAGCAGACGCTCGCTGATACCAGCGAGCAGTGTGGGTGCAATGATTGAATAACATATGTGTAAATTTATTTTGCAACGCTCGCACACGCGACGTTTCCGGTCTGGTCAGTATGTTAGGCACCATATCCTTCAATAGCTTTAGATGTACAAACCCCATCTGTGCTACTCTCCATTTGGGGGGATAGTGTTGCTTTCTCTCTTTACTCCTTCACAAGACATGTTAGTCATTCAAGTCTTGACTTTATCTCTAAGCTCCTGATGGAGCAGGGCAGAGAACCTCGACAACAACACCTCTCCAGTATTATGTTATTCTGTTGCGTGCTCTTTTTCCACACCTCATGCCAGGTGGTCCCTACCTCTTTCATTCCTTCCTCATTGGTTCCTTTCCATGTCTCTCTGGGATGGTCAGCCCTCTCTTGACCAGTGGATTCCATTCTAATGTCTGCCTGGTTATGCTGCACTAAAGTCATCCACAGTTTAAACTGCTTTGAATGAATAGCTGATAGACTGCTGTTATAACTAAGTCATCAGTGAAAGGCCTATTGATCTACTTACTATAGTGTTTGAATTAGAGGTTGTTTGTTATTCTACTATCATTCTCAGTGTAGGGCTAAGCGCACACTAATTGTGGATGTAGATGGGAGCGTTAAGGGTCAGCTCTAGAGTATCTCTCTACTTTCAATGCAATGCCAACAGAACATTTGGACGGACTGAGTGGCAATGCATAAAAACAACATGACTGAATCATATAAAAACTGTTACAGAAGGACAAAATCAGCTGTATGTGTCCTATGTCCACCAATAACCATCATTCCACAGCTTCAATAGTCTGAAGGCAATCTGTATCAGCTTCCTCTTCATTGTGCTTCAGGTGCACTAGAGAAAGAGGAGTAACAACAAGGAAATGAGAACTGACCACAGGGACAAAATGAAAAAGACAAAAGTGCAAAAGCAGTGTAATGAAATGTCCCTCTTCAGTGTTCCTTCCTTCTATGTTTTTATTTTACTGTAAGTCCCCCTTTTCTTATGGCTAATAGTTAATCACTCCACATTAGGGTTTTATCTCCTGCTCAAGTTGATCAAAGCTGTCCTCACACAATGGAATCTTTGATCTCTGAGCCCAGTCTCACCCGAGGCCGCGGGCAGATGGGCGAGATCTCTACAGTGCTCTCCTTCAAGTTCAGAGGCCTCTTTTCTGACTCGGAGAAGCTCTTGCTGTTGTCTGGTGATGAGCACTCATGTGGCGGTGTGTTGCAGATGTAGTTGTCATTGAGGGTCTGGTAACCCTTGTGGTCTGACACAGAGGCTGGCACTGTGTTGTTGCCATTGAGAGGCAAGTTCTCTGCCGGATTCCCCACTAGCCTGGGTTTCTTCTGCTGCATGTTGGGGCACTCGCCTTCCTTCAGCATGGACTTCATGCGGTCGTGGTTCCTGTAGACCGCAAATAGGGAGAAGACCACCAGGGAGAAGCCCAGCAGGGCACACACTATGATGAGCTCGTTCCAGTAGGTCTTGGTGTTGATCTGTGGGGAGCGGGTCTCTCCAGGTAGGATGATTGGCTCCTCCTGTGGGACCAGAGGGGTGCGTGAGCGGCCAATGAGGGTGGTGCTCTCCTGCCTGGCCTCTCCCCTAACACAGTAGTTGGCCAGGAGTTGCCTGAAGCCCTCCTCCACTGACCAGCATTCATAGGTCTCCTGTCTGTCAGCCTGGGCCACCACCACTAGACCTCCCTCAGGACTGGGGTACAGGAAGTGACCTGCACCCTCACTGTACTCCCACTTCCTCTCAGCCAGGTTGGAGCGCAGCTTACAGGGCAGCACTTTGAACATGTTGGCTGGGATCATTATCACCTGGCATGAAGACATCCCTGCGGACAACCAGAGAAAGGGCTTTATTATTTTTCATTTGTGAAAGCAAGTCCATCTCAGGTAGATTAAACAAACTGCATTATTATATCAGTATGGTAGCTGAGCAGGACTGCGATGAGAATGAACATATTAAATAAGCTTGGAATTGATAATCATGGTAGGGAACATTGGAATAAAATGTTATTCGAAATGTAAATGCAGCAGTTCCATAGTAGAGCACAATGGTACAGTTTAGAGCTGAGATGATTTAATCCAGCAGGAACGGATGGAATGGTACAGTACTTACGTGTGGGTGGGGGTTTAGCAAAGCGAGGGCTGGGCTGTGTCTTGTTGCAGATAACGGATGTGTCTGCCTCGTCCACGTCCTGCTGCCAGTGGCTGAGAACACAGACACAATGGTATATCAGACAAATGGGTCTCAGAACCACTCAGAACCTCTAACTGAGAATCTACACATAGCAGGTCTTTACAGACTACAGCATGTACTGTAAGCAAACAGCATTGAGCATTATCCTGTATTGTCACTTTTTCTTTGGTGTGCTCTAATGTCCCGAAAAGTTATCAGTCATTATGAGGGCTTAGCATCTAACTAGTTTATACCATTTTCTGGCATCATGCTAATACAAGGCTAGTATCTCTTTGATGAGCAACACCTACATGTCCATGAGTGGATCATAGAAATGTAATGTATGGAGGCAGGTGGTCTGGGGGAAACATACTTTTCTAGTCCACGCAGCCTGACATTCAGACACTGCCGCCCTTCCCAGGCACAGTAAGGGTCTCTGGACAGGACACACTCTCCACAGCTCTGATAGTTGGAGCAGTTAGCCACCGGGACCTCCACCAGGCCAGAGTAGGAGGACACAAACAGCAGGCCCTGTAGAGGAGAGACCACCAGACAGTCAGTCAGGGGCCAGGGAGGAATAGGTATCTGGGTCACATATTAGCAGACATTTACCTCTCTCTAAAACAATGTCAACACTGTACCCTTGACGATTCTCCTGAGAGGAAGTTGCATGCAATTATCTCAATGAACGTGAGCTGAGCTACCCTTTAGGTTCCGGCTCTCTTCACGGCTTATGAGACCCCTAAACTGCCAGTGTTGACATTTAGTGAGCTCATCATTACTCCCACTATGCTCCATAAATAAACTGATTTCTTTCTCAGTACTGTACCTTCTCAGAGTCCAGTTCAATGTGCTGTACAGGCTGGGGGTCAGTGAAAAGAATCATCTCTTCAATGATGTGCATCTTGTTGTTGACATTAATGGCTTTGTGGAGTCTTCCATCATCTGCCAGAGACATATGATAGAGTAGTGGATGGTTAGTGTCTGCTATAGCTCTGCCTCTCATACAGAAGAGGAAAAGTTCTGTCGGCTGAGGCGGTTTACAGTACAGTACCTGTTCCAATGAAGAGCACATTGTAGTGTTTGTTGATGGCCTGGACCCGGTGGACAGCTATCTGGGTGTAGCGGACGCTGCGTTTCAGCAGGAGGGGCTGGCTGCGGATCACACTGTCCATCAGGAAGTGGTCCTTGACGAAGTTTAGTACCTTGTCAGGCATATGCAGAGAGGAGGAGATGCCCTGGTCCCGGGCTGCATTAGTGATGCACTGTGGAGAGAACACAGGGAGTCTCATAAGCACACACTGGGCAACAATACACACTACACAAGCTTACTACTACCCCCTGCCTATCCTCATAAATATGTGTTTGTATCCCTCAGTTGATGATTTGATGTGTCCGTGATAAGTCTGCCAGGAAATTAAAGTAGCCGTAGCAGTGGCAGCTTTGATAACATCAGGCCTTCTGGGAAGAAGGCTGCTAGTGACAGCAGAGAGACAGATAGCTGGTTAATCACTGATGTTCAGTCCAGATTGCTGATGTGTCTGAGAGGCAGGCTGGAACACATCCAATCTGCAAACACGTGGTTGGCCTACTACAGGTTACTTAAACCAGTGGTTCCCAACCAGGGGTACTAGGACATACTTGGCCTATCCACAGGGGATACTTGAGAAGACTCATGAGACCATAGGCCTACTGGTAAAATACACATGAGAGGGTAATTCAGGGGTACTCCAGGCAGAGCAAAATTCAGTTGGTGGTACAGTAACTTGAAAAAGGTTGGGAACCACTGACTTATATATATATATATATTATATACTGTGTACGCCGCCCAGCAGAGGGCAGTGGTAACTCACCGCTCCAGGCCGTGGATCAAGGACAGGGTGGTTGTAGGTGTACCACTGCTGGGTCTCTCGGTTGACCTCACGGTAACGGCCGCTGAAGGCCCTCTCCACCTGGTCCATGGTGAAGGCACACACTGCTGAGCTGCCAGAGGCCCCTTTATACCTGGGAAAAAAAACACACAGCAGTGAGGCTACAGCATGTTCCTCTTTCCTAAAATCATCCTATTCTTTACTCTGACAGTAGTGCTGAACTAATACAGTGCCTTGCAAAAGTATACATCCCCCTTGGCGTTTTTCCTATTTTGTTGCATTACAACTTGTAATTAAATTGAGTATATATACACCTGTTCTGAAAGGCCCCAGAGTCTGCAACACCACTAAGCAAGGGTCACCAACAAGCAAGCGGCACCATGAAGACCAAGGAGCTCTCCAAACAGGTCAGGGACAAAGTTGTGGAGAAGTACAGATCAGGGTTGGGTTATACAAAAATATCCTAAACTTTTAACATCCCACGGAGCACCATTAAATCCATTATAAAAAAATGGCACCACAACAAACCTGCCAAGATAGGTCCGCCCACCAAAACTCATGGACCAGGCAAGGAGGGCATTAATCAGAGAGGCAACAAAGAGACCAAAGATAACCCTGAAGGAGCTGCAAAGCTCGACAGCGGAGATTGGAGTATCTATCCATAGGACCACTTTAAGCCATACACTCCACAGAGCTGAGCTTTACGAAAGAGTGGCCAGAAAAAAGCCATTGCTTAAAGAAAAAAATAAGCAAACACATTTGGTGTTTGCCAAAAGGCATGTGGGAGACTCCCCAAACATATGGAAGAAGGTACTCTGGTCAGATGAGACTAAAATGTAGCTTTTTGGCCATCAAGGAAAATGCTATGTCTGGTGCAAACCCAACACCTCCCATCACCCAGAGAACATCATCCACACAGTGAAGCATGGTGGTGGCAGCATCATGCTGTGGGGATGTTTTTCATGATGGCGTTAAATACAGGGAAGTTCTTGAGAGAAACCTGTTTGTCTTCCAGAGATTTGAGACTGTTCACTTTCCAGCAGAACAATGACCCTAAGCATACTGCTAAAGCAAAACTTGAATGGTTTAATGGGAAACATTTAAATATCTTGGAATTGCCTAATCAATGCCCAGAACTCCATCCAATTGAGAATCTGTCCAATTGAGAATCTGTGGTATGACTTAATAAATATTTTTTTCCCCAATTTTCACTTAAAATGACATACCCAAATCTAACTGTCTGTAGCTCAGGCCCTGAAGCATGGATATGCATATTATTGGTACCATTTGAATGGAAACACTTTAAAGTTTGTGTGAATTGAATGTAGGAGAATATAACATAATAAATCTGGTAGAAGAAAATACAAAGAAAAAAACAACTTATTTTTTTCTACCACCATCTTTGAAATGCAACAGAAAGGTCCCAGTTCTAGCCATCACTCTAGTTGTAATTATGATGGTGTCCACAAGATGGCAGCAGTGTATGTCCAAAGTGTCAGACGGATAACTTGAAGTATGAGCGAACTACATGATATTTAGTGTGAAGTCACACAGGTACATTTGGGCAAATTGTGAAGGGGACATTTGCATTCATATTACATTTTTCTACAAGAACATTGTCAAATCTGTATACTTGGACTTTGATTTAGCTTTCCAGTAATAGTAGCCATATTAAGTTCAACATTTGCAAAACAACCAGTTTTCATAACTTCATAACTGAATATTATTATAAATTTGTCCAACAGGAAACCGCATGCTGTAGCACAAGGTTAGTAGCTACATTTTATGACAGATACAGGGATTTTGAATACTCCCGGAAAGCCCAGCTCATTGGCTATCTATCTAGATTTGTATTTTTAATTCCAGGTTGTAAGGCAACAAAAATGCCAAGTGGGGTGAATACTTTCGCAAGCCACTGTATGCAGCACTTGATCAATAACGTCTCAAATACACCATAGACGACCAGAAGGAATGGAAATGTGCCTGTTTGGCCATGACTGGGTCAATAATAATGTGCTATAAACTGACAGTGAGCTGTTGTTGTATGGAGAAATGTTTAATATTATTATTATTTAATTTTTTATCTGTTATTTTACCAGGTAAGTTGACTGAGAACACGTTCTCATTTGCAGCAATGACCTGGGGAATAGTTACAGGGGAGAGGAGGGGGATGAATGAGCCAATTGTAATCTGGGGATTATTAGGTGACCGTGATGGTTTGAGGGCCAGATTGGGAATTTAGCCAAGACACCGGGGTTAACACCCCTACTCTTACGATAAGTGCCATGGGATCTTTAATGACCTCAGAGAGTCAGGACACCCGTTTAACGTCCCATCCGAAAGACGGCACCCTACACGGGGCAGTGTCCCCAATCACTGCCCTGGGGTAGTGGAGATGAGTGAATAATCAACTCAGACACATAAGCTTTCATTATCCAAATCAATGGGCTTATACACTCTTGCATGCTCTATAAGTGATAATGTCCTCACCACTGTGAAGTAAAGACCCCGTAGAACACAGTGTTCTTCCAGTCTTCTGGGCTGGGTGTCAACACAAACATGTCCTGGATGATGTTGAAGGGGAAGCCATCATCAGGCAGTGAACACAGGAGCTGGGCTTTAAGGAAGGTGGTCCATTTCTTCTGCAGCACCCTCTCTCCTCCTTTGTCACCCTGTAATACAAGCAGAGCTCTGTTACATGGACCCACAGTCATAGTAACCCAGTGTCCAGTAGAGGGCACATGTATGTGTAAACTGTAAAAGTAGTGGAAATGGTGAGAATGCATTATATTCCCTACTGCAATAAACACGCGTCTGAATGATATCATGGCAACCAATTTCCCTAAAATTATTCTACCCCCATGTTGTTTACCCCCAAACTAAACAAACAATGTAAACAAACAAGGCACTGTTTGAATGTACTTAAATGAGAAACAATAATCCTATAGTGAAACCACCAGACTGAGTACAACAGATTGTGGACATAATATACATCCGCCCAGGGTCAATAGAATTCTAGGTCAAGAAAACAATATAAGACATCACAACTGGATGAGAGGAGAACACTGGGGGCACTGGGGAAGCCAAATGCTTTTCAATGAGAGAGAGAAAAAAGGACACTGCTCACACACAATGACTCTCCACTGACACTACAATTCTCCGAACCTGTGCCTGTGACACTACCCTGCCTGGTGGGTGGGGTCATCTATGGGAGCATGGTTGCGGGTTGGCTTGTGATGCAAATATAGCAGCACAACTTTTCCATTAAGAAATGTAATGCCTATACTTTTCACAGATAGTTGGCTTGAAAAAAAAAGAAAAAATACATATAATTTGTCTGTTTACATACACTTGAGTCTGTGGCTCGGATTGCAGCAATTATTCAAATTCTTGTCTGGGACATAGATCTAAGGAGATTGAAAAGGCTGAGGGAGCAACGGTAAGTCATCTTCACAGAGCACTGTTCAGAGGACTAAAAAGAAACAAAGAAGTCTAAGTCTACATAACCCAGAGCCCTTTAACATGTGCCTTCGTCCGAGTCCCCGTCAGCCCAACATTAATTAGAGGAAATGACATCGCTGAACGGGAAAGGGAAATGACACGTGACTAAATGCGGAGTTTCTGAAGCAATTACTTGCTGTAGTAACCCAGCCAGATAATGAGCTACATACAGTATATTCCCTGCTCTGCTCCCCCTGGACTACCTAGTTATTAGTTTATACTAGAGAGAGTGTGTACCTAAAGTCTCCTCCTAAATATTGGACAGAAAGCACTCAATGTATTAACCCCTTACATAAGCCTCCCTTTCCAACACAGATGCACAATTGTAAGAGTTTCAATAGTGTTAATGTGTTTTTCTGTTTTCCACAAAGCTATACAGTGGAGCAAAAAAGTATTTAGTCAGCCACCAATTGTGCAAGTTCTCCCACTTAAAAAGATGAGAGAGGCCTGTAATTTTCATCATAGGTACACTTCAAAAATGAGAGAAAAAAAATCCAGAAAATCACAATGTAGGATTTTTAATGAATTGATTTGCAAATTATGGTGGAAAATAAGTATTTGGTCAAAAGTTTACAAAAGTAAACTAAAGTTTATCTCAATACTTTGTTATATACCCTTTGTTGGCAATGACAGAGGTCAAACGTTTTCTGTAAGTCTTCACAAGGTTTTCACACACTGTTGCTGGTATTTTGGCCGATTGCTACACACAGATCTCCTCTAGAGCAGTGATGTTTTGGGGCTGTTGCTGGGCAACATGGACTTTCAACTCCCTCCAAAGATTTTTTATGGGGTTGAGATCTGGAGACTGGGTAGGCCACTCCAGGACCTTGAAATGCTTCTTACGAAACCACTCCTTCATTGCCTGGGCGGTGTGTTTGGGATCATTGTCATGCTGAAAGTTGAAGTGTACCTATGATGAAAATTACAGGTCTCTCTCATATTTTTAAGTGGGAGAACTTGCACAATTGGTGGCTGACTAAATACTTTTTTGCCCCACTGTATCTTATTCCATAGCTGGCCTCACTGGAGCAGAACTTCTACTCTAAACACCCGAATAAACATAGTCAACTAAAGACAGAGAGAGAGATGGACTTTAAGTAATGGCCAATGTGTGACATTGGGATATATTTTTCAAAATGGTTTGAAACAAAAATAAAAGCCTTTTCATGCAGTTCAACATGTGTAATTAGAGAAATAAAAGTGAATAACTCCACCAACACAACAAAGGCCTAGGATGATACATTCTTTAACAGGGTTCATACAGACATTGATGAGTCAAATTAATGGACTTTCAGGAACTTTTGTAATTTTCAATGACCTTAATGCAATTGTATAATTTATATAATTGTACATATAGGGCCTAATATAGAGGCCAAACAAGCAAGTAGGGCATTACCACGTCAATATTTTTTTTCAGGGCTTGCCAAAGCATTGATATTCAAATTATTATTACATTCTAAAATGTGTGTGAATAATGTGGACATTGCCTGACTAAATAGATTGGATGCATGCATTCATGCCAATTTTTCTGTAGCCTATGTGGCCGATGCAGGCACACACTAAGCCTATAAAGCCATGAATAGCGGTAGCATTAATCTCACCATCTCTGTTTTTATAATGAGAAAGCGACCAAAAACCAGGTTCTTTTTTATGGAAGGATTTGTATGGAAAGCCAAGTTGAAGTTGTCGTCCTCATAATAACCGCATGTGATTTTACCGCAACTGTCACGCCCTGACCTTAGATTCTCTGTTTTTCTATATATTTTGTTTAGGTCAGGGTGTGACTAGGGTGGGTACTCTAGTTGTTGTATATCTAAGGGTTTTGTAAGTCTATGTTGGCCTGATATGGTTTCCAATCATAGACAGCTGTTTATCGTTGTCTCTGATTGGGGATCATATTTAGGTAGCCATTTTCCCCACTGTTAGTTGTGGGGTCTATGTTTAGTTGCCTTTCAGCACTAGTTTGTATAGCTTCACGTTTCATATTGGTTGTGTGTTGTTTTTGTTCATTCATTAAAAAGAGAATGTACGCATACCATGCTGCGCCTTGGTCCGATCCTTATGACGAACGTGACAGCAACAGAGTAGCGCAACACCAATTACGGATAATTATAAGCAGGCTTCCCCCCAAAAATACCAAGAAAAAAAGGCAAAAACATCAAATAATGTATATTTTATCTCTCTGTTTTTGATCATTTTCCTTAAATTCGCAAGAGGCTGAATGTACTTCACCAAATAAAGCATCTAAGTGAGGGAAACAGCGCCTCTCTGTCTCTGTATGTGTAGACCATCTATCTGATGCTGTCTGGTCAAAAATAGTATGATATTGTTGCCACCTGTAGCATTGAATGCAAGGGGGCATTTGGCCTCCCTTGATAAAAAAAAAGTATCAAATATTAGCCAATCAGCGTTGAGCTAAACTGAGCGAGCTAAACTGTGCTGGTACAGCTAAACTGTACAGCTAAACTGTACTGGTGCACCAAAAAAATGTGTCATGGGAAGACAGTTTGGATTTGGCTCCACACCAATTGGAATATGCATGTCAATTCTCTCATTGCTCAAAGTAGAAGAGAGATTGACTTCATCACTACTTATTCTTGTCAGAAGTATTGACATGTTGAATGCTACTAGCTGCCTGTTTTAAACTACTCGCTCACAGCAGGGACACCCATGCATACTCCACAAGACATGCCACCAGTCCAGAACAGACTATGGGAGGTGCACTGTACTACATAGAGCCATGGCTACATTGAAGTCTATTCCACATCAAGTAATTCACACAAGCAGTAAAATCAGATTTAAAAAACAGTGAGGACTATTGAACAGCGATGATTGTGAAGTCACACAAACGGGTACAAACACACAATATACACACACAATCAAGCACACATAACATACACACTACACACACATGTACACCTTGATTGTGTGTTGTAGTGGTCGGAGGGCAAACATTTAATGTATTGTGAAATCTGTTTTAAATGTATTGAAAATGTATACACATTTTAATATAATGTATATTACTGCCTTAACTTTTGCTGTAACCCAGGAAGAGTAGCTGCGGCCTTGGCAGGAACTAATGGGGATTGCTAATAAATACAAATACAAATCACATGAAAAACCAAACATCACTGACAGAAGAAACTTGAATTGTTGCATCTCGTTGTGTTGTTGTCTTCCAGTGGCTAGCTAGCTAACATTGTCCCTTTCCATTAGCCATGGATGGAGATGCAGTGCCTTCGGAAAGTATTCAGACCCCTTGACTTGTTCCACATTTTGTTAGGTTATAGCCTTATTATAACACTAATTCCATTGTTTTTCATCAATCTACACACAAAACACCATAATGACAAAGCAAAAACAGGTTTAGAATGTTTTACTAATTTATTAACAATTAAAAATGAGAAAAAAAATCACATTTATATAAGTATACACACACAGAGAGAGAGAGAGAGAGAGAGAGAGAGAGAGAAATCAGGACCATAGCTGTCACTGTATTAGGCTAAGCGTAGGTGAGTTGATGATGGTGAACTATTAAAGATAAATGGTGCTGGAATATTGGAGGCAGCTCCTGTTTTCCTTGCGAATTGCAGTAGCCCAACTCTCCATGGTTCTAAATCAATAGTTGTTTAGTAGTTTGAAAATGTCAGAAACATTAACTTGCTTGACTATTCTGTAGGTCACGTAAGTGTTTGTTACACTGTTTGTTACATGCTTTGAGGACTTCACCAGACAGATGTTGCTCTCCGGTTTTGTGATGAAACAAAAAGGTGTGGTTGAATGTATTCTGCCACTGATTTTTATTTGTCTCGGCCTTAGGCCTACAGAGGATTCTGTAAATATTCAGACAGCTTCCCTTTTTCCACATTTTGTTACATTACAGTCTTATTCTAAAATTGATAAAATAAATGTTTTTCCTCATTGTTTCCATTGATCATCCTTGAGATGTTTCTACAACTTGATTGGAGTCCACCTGTGGTAAATTCAATTGATTGGACATGATTTGGAAAAGCACACACCTGTCTATATAAGGTCCCACAGTTGGCAGTGCATGTCAGAGCAAAAACCAAGCCATGAGGTTGAAGGAATTGTCCATAGTGCACCGAGACAGGATTGTGTTGAGGCACAGATCTGGGGAAGGGTACCAAAACATTTCTGCAGCATTGAAGGTCCCCATCTATTAATGGAAGAAGTTGAGCAATCGGGGGAGGTGACCAAGAACCCGATGGTGAGGGAGGTGACCAAGAACCAGATGGTCACTCTGACAGAGCTCCTCTGTGGTGATAGGAGACCCTTCCAGAAGGACAACCATCTCTGCAGCACTCCACCGATCAGGCCTTTATGGTAGAGTGGCCAGACAGAAGCCACTCCTCAGCAAAAGACACATGGCAGCCTGCCTGCTTGGAGTTTGCCAAAAGGCAGCTAAAGGACTCTGACCATGAGAAACAAGATTCTCTGGTCTGATGAAACCAAGATTGAACACTTTGGCCTGCATGCCAAGCCTCACGTCTGGAGGTAACCTGGCACTATCCCTACTGTGAAGTATGGTGGTGGCAGCATCATGCTGTGCGGATGTTTTTCAGGGGAAGGGACTGGGAGACTAGTCAAGATTGAGGGAAAGATGAACGGAGCAAAGTACAGAGAAATCCTTGATGAAAACCTGCTCCAGACCGCTCATAACCTCAGACTAGGTCAAAGGTTCTCCTTCCAACAGGACAACGACCCTAAGCACACAGCCAAGACAATGCAGGAGTGTGTTCGAGACAAGTCTCTGAATGTCCTTGTGTGGCCCAGCCAGAGGCCAGACTTGAACCCGATCGAACATCTCTGGAGAGACCTGAAAATAGCTGTGCAGCGATGCTCCCCATCCAACCTGACAAAGCTTGAGAGGATCTGCAGAGAACAATGAGAGAAACTCCCCAAATACAGGTGTGCCATGCTGGGGAAGGATACCCAAGAAGACTCAAGGCTTTAATCACTGCCAAAGGTGCTTCAACAAAGTACTGAGTAAAGGGTCTGAATACTTATGTAAATGTGATATTTCAGTTTCATATTTTTAACACATTTGCAAAAATGTCTAAAAACTTGCTTTTGTGTTGTTATTATGGGATATTGCGTGTAGATTGATGAGGGGAAAAAACGATTTAATACATTTTAGAATAAGGCTGTAACGTAACATAATGTGGAAAAAGTCAAGGGGTCTGAATACTTTCCGAATGCACTGTATGTCATGGTGGCAAGGCATATGAACTAACAGATTATAGAGCAAACAACATAATTATCACAACACAGGTTGTGACATGGCTATTTTATCCTGGCTTGGCTTCCCCAGTGATTTTACCCACGCACTGCTACTGATTATAAGGGAGCAGGTAACTTATAATTTGGCTACAATAATTACAATTGCTTTTGAAGCTTTTGAAATTTTCAAGGTAGGCCTATGTCAGTACTTGAAATTTAATTTGGAGCGCAGAAATTCAAGTAGGCTACTTCAAGCCCCTTGTAAAATTGCAGGTCTAACATGGAAAACAAAATGTATTTGTCATGTTATTTCACTACTAGACCATATTGTGAATAAGTTATGTAATTTATTGTCATTATATCTAGAATAATTAATATAAATAGTGTTGGATGTTGCGCAGTAGCCTATCCTACACAATTGCGCACAGTAGACTTGGGGCTCTATATTAACAAACTTAACACAAAGGTAAGTGCAGGTGGTAGCGTTATAGGTTCAGGGGTGAGCCAGAAATATTTTTTGCTATTTTCACTATCACAATTATCGGCGCACTTGCTGGCTTTGGTGCAAAAGGGCTAGGTTTTGATGAATAAACAAGTTGTGGATGTGTGGAGGCTCAGCCCCTCACTGGCCAATCAGAACAAGCTCCATGGCAAAATATGTGGTTGCTTCAAGTTGTGCATTTACGGTCTTTTATGTATTGCCTTGGAATCAACTACAATCATTTCTCCACATGGGCATATAATGTTAAAACAATGTAGAATATGGAGGGTTTTATGCACATCCAAACTTTTCACAGTAGCTGGAGAAAGATGTACTGTAAAGCGAAAGGAAGAATGTCCCCTAACTGTTATACTACTCCCACCTAGAACTGGTTTATGAATATAATCAGAACCATCTTACAGATCAGATTGCATTCACACATCTCCAAAAGTTGCATAGCATGCAATCCTCAGATGTTTTAACCATAGAACCAGGAAGGTACATACAGTGGGACAAAAAAGTATTTAGTCAGCCACCAATTGTGCAAGTTCTCCCACTTAAAAAGATGAGAGAGGCCTGTAATTTTAATCATAGGTACATTTCAACTATCACAGACAAAATGAGAAAAAAAATCCAGAAAATCACATTGAACGATTTTTAATGAATTTATTTGCAAATTATGGTGGAAAATAAGTATTTGGTCACCTACAAACAAGCAAGATTTCTGGCTCTCACATACCTGTAACTTATTTTTTAAACAACAACAAATAAATAAATGTCAAATGTAATGATATCATAAAATCACCGGGATAAAGAAGTCAGGCTGTTGAACCTTCATTACAGTCTGGCTTAGGAAGGCTTGTGAAGGCCTGAAATTTCCATCCCCAATTACAACATTTTCCATCAAGATAGAACTGCTAAAAGGGGGGTGGAGTTGCAATCTACTGTAGAGATAGCCTGCAGAGTTTTGTCCTATTATCCAGGTCTATGCCCAAAGAGTTCGAGCTACTACTTTTAATAATCCATCTCACCAGAAACAAGTATTTCAATGTTGCCGCTTTTTATAAACCCCCAGCTCCCAGCTCTGCCCTGGACACCATATGTGAATTGATTGTCCCCCATCTATTGTCAGAGTCCGTACTGTTAGGTGACCTAAACTGGGATATGCTTAACACCCCGGCCGTCCTACAATCTAAGCTAGATGCCCTCAATCTCACACAAATCATCAAGGAACCTACCAGGTACAACCCCAAATCCACAAACATGGGCACCCTCATAGATATCATCCTGACCAATTTGCCCTCCAAATACACCTCGGCTTTTTTCAACCAGGATCTCAGCAATCACTGCCTCATTGCCTGCGTCCGTTATGGGTCCGCGGTCAAACGACCACCCCTCATCACGCTCCACCTAAAACACTTCTGTGAGCAGGCCTTTCTAATCGACCTGGCCCGGGTATCCTGGCAGGATATTGTCCTCATCCCGTCAATAGATGATGCCTGGTTGTTCTTCAAAAGTGCCTTACTCACCATCTTAAATAAGCATGCCCCTTTCACAAAATGTAGAACTGAGAACAGATATAGCCCTTGGTTCACTCCAGACTTGACTGCCCTTGACCAGCACAAAAACATCCTGTGGCGCACTGCACTAGCTTCGAATAGTCCCCACGATATGCAACTT
This sequence comes from Oncorhynchus keta, assembly GCF_023373465.1. Lineage (NCBI taxonomy): Eukaryota > Metazoa > Chordata > Actinopteri > Salmoniformes > Salmonidae > Oncorhynchus > Oncorhynchus keta. Next base: position 28,230,947 of record NC_068437.1, on the reverse strand, counting down.
TTCAGGGAAGTCGGGAACCAATATACACAGTCAGTTAGGAAAGCAAAGGCTAGCTTTTTCAAACAGAAATTTGCATCCTGCAGCACTAATTCCAAAAAGTTTTGGGACACTTTTATTTGTATTTATCCGTTATTGTACGACCTGGGGAATAGTTACAGGGGAGAGGAGGGGGATGAATGAGCCAATTGTAAACTGGGGATTATTAGGTGACCGTGATGGTTTGAGGGCCAGATTGGGAATTTAGCCAGGACACCGGGGTTAACACCCCTACTCTTATGATAAGTGCCATGGGATCTTTAATGACCTCAGAGAGTCAGGACACGCGTTTAACGTCCCATCCGAAATACGGCACCCTACACAGGGTAGTGTCCCCAATCACTGCCATGGGGCATTTGGGATATTTTTTTAGACCAGAGGCAAGAGTGCCTCCCACTGGCCCGCCAAAGCCACTTCCAGCAGCATCTGGTCTCCCATCCAGGAACTGACCAGGACCAACCCTGCTTAGCTTCAGAAGCAAGCCAGCAGTGGTATACAGGGTGGTATGCTGCTGTAAAGTCCATGGAGAATGAGAGCACCTCCTCTCAGCTACCCACTGCACTGAGGCTTGGAAACCCTGTCACCACCGATAAATCCACGATAATAAAGAATTTCAATAAGCATTTCTCTACGGCTGGCCACACTTTCCACCTGGCTACCCAAATCCCGGCTAACAGCTCCGCACCGATCGCAGCAACTGGCCCAAGCCCCACCCCTCGCTTCTCCTTCACCAAAATCCAGACAGCTGATGTTCTGAAAGAGCTACAGAATCTGGACCCCTATAAATCAGCTGGGCTTGACAATCTGGACAATCTCTTCCTAAAATTATCCACCGGCATTGTCTTAACCCCTATTACTAGTTTGTTCAACCTCTCTTTCGTATCGTCTGAGATTGGAAAGTGGCTGCGGTCATCCCCCTCTTCAAAGGGGGAGACACTTTAGACCCAAACTGTTACAGACCTATATCCATCCTGCCCTGCCTTTCTAAAGTCTTCGAAAGCCAAGTGAACAAACAGATCACCGACCATCTCGAATCCCACCGTACCTTCTCCGCTATGCAATCCGGTTTCCGAGCTGGTCATGGGTGCACCTCAGCCACGCTCAAGGTCCTAAACGATATTATAGCCACCATCAATTAAAAACAGTACCGTGCAGCTGTCTTCATCGACCTGGCCAAAGTTTTCGACTCTGTCAATCACCGTATTCTTATCGGCAGACTCAACAGCCTTGGTTTCTCTAATGACTGTCTCGCCTGGTTCACTAACTACTTCTCAGATAGAGTTCAGTGTCAAATCAGAAGGCCTGTTGTCCGGACCTCTGGCAGTCTCTATGGAGGTGCCACAGGGTTCAATTCTCGGGCTAACTCTTTTCTCTGTATATATCAATGATGTTGCTCTTGCTGCGGGTGATTCTTTGATCCACCTCTATGCAGACGACACCATTCTGTATACACCTAGCCCTTCTTTGGACACTGTGTTAACAATCCTCGAAATGAGCTTCGATGCCATACAACACAACTTTCGTGGCCTCCAACTGCTCTTAAACGCTAGTAAAACTAAATGCATGCTCTTCAACCAATAGCTGCCCGCACCCGCCCACCCACCTAGCATCACTACTCCGGACGGTTCGGACTTAGAATATGTGGACAACTATAAATACCTAGGTGTCTGGGCTAGACTGTAAACTCTCCTTCCAGACTCATATTAATCATCTCCAATTCAAAATTAAATCTAGAATTGGCTTCCTATTTCGCAACAAAGCCTCCTTCACTCATGATGCTGATACTCATGATAGTCGTAAAACTGACTATCATGCCGATCCTTGACTTCGGCGATGTCAGTTACAAAATAGCTTCCAACACTCTACTCAGAAAATTGGATGCAGTCTATCACAGTGCAATCCGTTTTGTCACCAAAGCCCCATATACTACCCATCATTGCGACCTGTATGTTCTCGTTGGCTGGTCCTCGCTACATATTTGCTTCCAAACCCACTTGCTCAAGATCATCTATAAGTCTATGCCAGGTAAAGCTCCACCTTATCTCAGCTCACTGGTCATCATAGCAACACCCACCCATAGCACGCGCTAATGATTATGATTTCTCAGGAGCCAATCCGTTTATCAAAAGTCTTGACTACTTTGCGATTGCATTGGGCAGGACAAAAATAAGCCAAAGCCCCATATAGACCACTGCGGCACTCGGGAGGCTCCATCTACAACATTTTTAATGCTTAACAATTGCCTTGCACAAAGTATGAAAATACTAAAAGACTGCGCAGGATTCTTAAAGAATTTCATTTAAATGTTAATTGTATTTTTTGATCACAGAAACAATGAGAAAATATGGAAAAATAAATCATGAAATGTTTATTATATAAAGCGGCCAGTGTAATCATCTGCCAGAGAGTCGCCCCAATCGGCCTGAGCCCCAAGTAATACATGTGGGCCAGATAACTCACACCAGAATCAGCCCGAGCTCAATCCCCGCATCCTAGCCATAAGTAATACTGCCTAAGGCGGCCCAGACTCGGGCCACATGACGTTGGCCGAGTCTGACTCTCAGCCAAATGCCCCGACTCTCAGCCGTAATCGGCCCAGATCCAAGGTGCTAGTTTGGTAGGCTGCGTTTCGGCTGTCAAAATTCATGGCATAACCAACTGCATCACCGCTAAGACATTCTGTTAAAGGTCCCCAAAGCACATACATCCCTGGGTCGCTCGTCCTTTCAGTTCGCTGCAGCTAGCGACTGGAACAAGCTGCAACAGACACTCAAACTGGACAATTTTATCTCAATCTCTTCATTCAAAGACTCAATTATGGACACTCTTACTGACAGTTGTGGCTGCTTTGTGTGATGTATTGTTGTCTCTACCATATTGCCCTTTGTTCTGTTGTCTTGTGCCCAATAATGTTTGTACCATGTTTTGTGCTGCTACCATGTTGTGCCGCTGCCATGTTATTGTCATGTGGTGTTGCTACCATGCTGTGTTGTTTTCTGTTGCTGCCATGCTATGTTGTTGTCTTAGGTCTCTCTTTATGTAGTGTTGTGTTGTCTTTCTTGTCGTGATGTGTGTTTTGTCCTATATTTATGTTTTATTTATTTTTTATTTTTAATCCCAGCCCTCGTCCCCGCAGGAGGCCTTTTGCCTTTTGGTAGGCCGTCATTGTAAATAAGAACTTGCCAAGTTAAATAAAGGTTAAATAAAATAAATAAAATCATTTTTTGGTTGGTCTTAAATATCCCTTTCAGGGCTGCCTGAAATTAGCACTTTGGGACATGTTTTTAAGGACACAACTCAAATATTTCTACCCCGCCCATCTGGGCGCAAACGAGCTGATAAAAGACAGGTAAATTGCCGAACCTGGCGTTAGGGCGGAAAAATGCCAGTGCGCCAGTTTTTACATGACAAAATCGCAAACTAATGTGCGTTTGAAACTAGCGTCGCATTAATGCCAGCTGAAAATAGAGCACGAAACATGAAACATTTGGAAAATTCCTTCCTGGATCAGATGATGATGTATGAAACTATCACAACATAACTAATTAGCTGGACACCAAATACGCATCCAACAAGTATTATGCATAATTATTGAAGAACCACGTTAATGACGGTATTGATTTAGGTTTTCAGTATCAAGGTAAGGTGACTCTTTCTGTTAGAAGCATTCCATTTTGCAAGTCATACAATGTTTTGGATTTGTGCGCTCATGAAAACAGTTTTTACCCCATAACACAAGGACACACGAAATGTTAAGTAGTTACACAGCATTCCTCTATACAAAATCTGTCTGACAGCTAGATCCAGGATTCATAAAGGGTTCAAGTTCAATGTCTAATTTAACTGATTAATGCTTAATATAATGACAACTTACACTGCCATAAATGCAAGGTCAGAAAAGTAAGGGTTTATGTCACATGATTTCATCAAGAACCATGACCAACCAAGATAAAGGGTTAAACATAGGTATTAAATCAACTCTTGAATTGTATTGAATATAGCTATGATCCCTCTTTATATCTTAATGTAATGACATGAAAAAATGATTATCATTGGACTCATCAACAGCTGTAACAAGTTGTACATTGTAGGAAATCCTCACTGGTACCCTAGTTTATAGAAAGTCCCTGGTACACTGTCTACAGTTTCACCAACACATATTGCACGACCCAAACCTAAAGCTTTTAAAGGGGAACTCCCTAACATACACACTATAGTGGCTTGTATGGGGTGAGGATAAGAAAAACCAGGAGCTACGATACTCTGTACTCGGAGTTCAAACCTACCCTGTGATTGACAGCTGACCTGCCCACCACCACCCTGTGTTTTATTTCAGAGGAGAAGGAAGGGTGTGTCCTGCAGCCTCACTCTGACAGTGGCAGACTGACTGGTGTCCATCTGAATGTCACTCAGTGTCAAGACAAACACCTGCAGATAGACAGTTACTGTAGAGAAGCCTTTCAGCTTTCAGCCTGCAGAGCCTGGAATGGATAGGCACCTTGAGTCATCAAAATTATATTACTAGGAGCTGTCTCAGCCTGTCTACTACCCATGTGAAAAATATAAACGAGTAAAAATATCCCTCCATTGGAACTGCTATGTATGGAGCCTCTTAAAGTGCAAAAAACCATTCCTCTGTTTAAATTAGTTTAGTGCCCGTGTGGTGAAGGAGGGAATTACATATAAAAGGCACAGATGCAATTGTGAGCTGGCCCCAAAGCAGAGCTCTATTTCACGTATCCACATGGTTAATATTTTCTAATTAAGTTTGATAATGGGCGTTGGTAGATTCATTACGCTCATTTGCTATATGAAGGATGACAAGGTGCTGTCTGCACGGGCCTTGGGCTCAGTCACACAGCTCCTCCCTTCACTGTGTGTCCCTCACTCTGTCCACTCTGGCAGCACTGCAATGGTAGTGCTTATCTCTTTATAAAATTAAAAAGCTAAGAAATGCACTGTTGAAAGACACACATCAGCAGCCAGCTTTCCCCGAAGATTGAATGCTGGAAATGCAAAGCCTGGAAGGAGAGGTGGATACTATAAAACTGTCATCTAGTATTTCACACTTTCTTTGGATGGATTGGCCATACTACAGCTGTGATAAAGAGGAGGCCACAGAGAGTAGATGAGGTTCATGTTTAGACTGATTGGAAACCATTCCTTTTAGGTTAAAATACTAGAATATTTAATATTTCAGCTGCTTGTAGTGCATCTATCAAATGAGCAGGTTGACGTTTACTGGGATGAATCTTGTCCTGGAGGCCGAGCTGAGCGATTTCCACTAGATGGGCCAGCAGCAAAGTCAAAATCGTCTATATCGTAAAAATTCATAAATAAAAATGGATTTTTGTTAATTTAATATTAGGGTTAGCCATAAGGTTAGCAGTGTGGTTAAGGTTCGATTTTATGACTTTGTGGCCAGCTAGTGTCTATCCTGCAGAGCTTCCTCCAGTACAACACACCTTTGTCTGCAGGTTGGTTTAGGAAAAAAAGTGGAAAAGGAGAAGCCATTTTAGGTCTGCTGTGAATCCAGGCTGAATGCTAATGATCGCTGAAATGTGATAAGAGTGGAGTGGAGGAGTGGAGGAGGAGATGTGGAGAGAAGGGCCCAAACAGAGGGAACTCACAGGAGGAATGGTTTTCTGTAACACAAGCCTGTGTCCCTCCCAGACAAACCTGTGAACAAAACGACTCCCTCCCAACCTTAAATCCCTCACCTCACACACACAGAAGTACGCACACACACATGAACTGACACACCCTTCTCCCGCTCTGATAGCTTCCAATAAATGGAGTGGAAATGTGTGGCGTTGCTGGAGAGCCTTGCTCAAGGGGGAAAGACACTTTAGATAGGCCATCTCCGTTGAAGTGTCACTCACCTTACACACGCGAGCGATGCGCGATACAATGGTGTTGTCAAAGAATTCAAACTCCTTTCCCGCTTCGCTGAAGAAGAAGTAAATCTTATCGTCGTCGCCCACCGGGTTGCCTTTGGGCAGGCTCTCCTGAATGTAGGCAGAGCCCACAAAGGCTGGGTCTGGAAGAACAACAACGTAACCACAGGGTGAAATGTCAACCTAGAACCATGTGTTCTAAGACATGGACATGCCTTTTACATTCACAACGTCTTCTGGCGATTCAGTAATTTTGTAACAGGAATTCTGATAACTTCTGCATGTTGAAATGGACAAAATACCAAGGGAACACATATATTTCTTCAGAGCTATGGTCACTTTAATTCATCATGTTCAGCCTGAGGTCTTCAAATACTGATTGCGTATGTTTAGGGGGAAACTGTTTATCCATGTTAATCAGAGACGTATACAACATTAGAGCATGGCATGAAGCTGCTACAGGAGAGCTAGCTGCCTGAAGACCTGAACTTACCCTGAAGCCAGTTCAAGGAGTTTTCTGTTTTTAGGGCAGCGCCTTGGCCCAGGCTCTTGTAAATAATAGGTTCATTTCCTTGGAAATTACTGACCGTCCCAGCATACAGCTCTCCATCTATAATGCAAGGAAGAACAAGATGAAGACAAACAATATCTGGACCAGGAGACAAGGAGCCTCTGTGTCACTCATAACAAACCCTTGAATCTAAAATCAAAGCGTTGTCTCCTAATATGTTTACAGTACGGAAGACACAAGAATGAACTCTTGTAAGATACATTCCAACTTTATCATTGATGAATCTATAATTAAGTATGTCAATGTGTTGTCTATTATGTTTATGTATATATTGTATTGTATACAGTATGTATTGTGTACTCAGTCTTATAGAAGCCAAACATATTTCCATGACAGTAAATAAGTGACCCCTATAGTGTACCTACCAGCCATGATGGCAGTGGACTTGTACTCAGGGTTGAAAGGGCAGCGGCCGCGTCCATCCTCTGTCACTATCTCCCCAGTCTGGCTCCTCACCAGAGTGAAGTCAGCTGTGTTCTGGAGAGGGCGGAGAGAGAGAGACTTGAGCAAATATAGGGCTGTAATCTACACTGACCACTGCCTTCTGGCCAGTGTTTTCAACTGCACTATGGCCCAAATGATGGGGAGGGAAACACTGGTTGGTCGCAGCTGGTCCCTTTGGGGTGGTTCAAACCAGGGTTGTTTGGAAATATGGTTGTCACATTGTGTGGTCACAATGCAAAAAGGGCTTGTTACTACCCAATGCTACAGAGACACACTTGATAAACAGTATCTCTATTTAAGTAAATGTTATTATATGATTCCATTTAGAAATGATCTGGTGATGGGGAAGATGAGGAGGGCTGCTTAGAGAAGGGATGGACATGACTGTCTGTATAAAGTACTGTATATCTCTCTGTGTGGGCTGAGACTCAGTGGTTTTGATAAGAAGGGAGACTTGGGAGGAGGAGACGCTCAGGAATTCTGGTTCACAACCTAAAGTTCTGCCAAGAGACTTTCCCTCCTCCCTTAATGTTCTCTCCCATACTGAATTATTGCAGAGGGGATTTCAAATGTTCTTTGACTGTCAATATTTCTAAATGGAAATGTCAATGTTATTCTGCATGGCCTCGGAGACCTGTCTGCTCCATCAGCTGAACACATTTAAAGATGCACTTCCTGTTCTAAAACGTCTTCATACAACTCAGAGCCACTCATGCTCACTAAACATCTGTAAGGGGTCAAATTGGAATACACTGATTTGAGGAGGAATAAAATGCTGTCTCCAGGGGGAAATACTATAAAATAGAGAAGAAAAGCTGTACTTTGATTGACAGAGTGAATTACATGACTAATTACATCTCTCTACAGCACACAGGCATGGTGGTTCTCTCTACAGCACACAGGCATGGTGGTTCTCTCTACAGCACACAGGCATGGTGGTTCTCTCTACAGCACACAGGCATGGTGGTTCTCTCTACAGCACACAGGCATGGTGGTTCTCTCTACAGCACACAGGCATGGTGGTTCTCTCTACAACACACAGGCATGGTGGTTCTCTCTACCACACACAGGCATGGTGGTTCTCTCCACAGCACACAGGCATGGTGGAACTGTATGCTAAGAAATCAAACTCACACTTACTATGTATGCACAGATTGGACTGAAGGCGTAGGTTCCACACACGTATAGATGGGTACTGTTCACACGCAGTAAAATCTTGATGTAATTGAAGCAATCAGTCTGCATTAAAGACACAGGAGAGGAGAGAGCATCGTTAATATGACTCATAGGTTTCCACAAACCATTCTGGAGGGAAAGTTCCTCAAGTTGAGTGGAGTAGCTCATTGGGTGACCCTCCAAGCATATTTCCACATTACCAGAATTAATTGCTTTCAAATAGCCTGGGAGGCCTGTTGCTAGCAGTGTCCCAAATGTCTGAGTGACTGTCTCACACAGAACACTGATTAGTGTCTTCTTCAAGATCCTGGTCTATGAGCCTTTGTCCCCCAACCCATCAATCAAACCAGGAATCAATCATACAATGTTGCCATCTGATAATATACTGTACTTCCCACAGTATTGAGGTTTCTCTACAATCACAGAGGGGTTGCTTAGATGGGATGCATAGCAATTTGTCTGGCTATAAAAAATGTACACAGGCCATCACTACTGAATGGAAATGTACAACTTAAATGGAAAGTTCTATTGCTACTGGCAGTTCATTTTCAGTACTACGGCACAAAACGAGCTTGAGAACTGGCATGGAAGTGTAAACATTGCCACTTTAGTTCCACAAATACAGCGCAATGTACTCACCTGTAGGTCTTTGCCCTTGAAACTGCACTCATCTCTCTTCCTCTCATGGGTGCTCCATGTCAGCTAGAGGAGAGGGGAATTGTCAACATACATTACAAAGACAGAGCACAGAGCTGTAAAGAACACAGCTGTGGTCCTCTGTAGCTTAGTTGGTAGAGCATGACGCTTGGATAGTGGGTTTGATACCCGGTACTAATCATACGTCAAATCTGCACGCGCATGACTGTAAGCTGCTTTGGATAAAAGTGTCTGCGAAATGGCATATACATGTAACAGTGGGGCAAAAAAAGTATTTAGTCAGCCACCAATTGTGCAAGTTCTCCCACTTAAAAAGATGAGAGGCCTGTAATTTTCATCATAGGTACACTTCAACTATGACAGACAAAATGAGAGAAAAAAAATCCAGAAAATCACATTTTAGGATTTTTAATGAATTGATTTTCATTTTATGGTGGAAAACAAGTATTTGGTCAATAACAAAAGTTTATCTTAATACTTTGTTATATACCCTTTGTTGGCAATGACAGAGGTCAAACGTTTTCTGTAAGTCTTCACAAGGTTTTCACACACTGTTGCTGGTATTCTGGCCCATTCCTCCATGCAGATCTCCTCTAGAGCAGTGATGTTTTGGGGCTGTTGCTGGGCAACACGGACTTTCAACTCCCTCCAAAGATTTTCTATGGAGTTGAGATCTGGAGTCTGGCTAGGCCACTCCAGGACCTTGAAATGCTTCTTACGAAGCCAATCCTTCGTTGCCCGTGCGGTGTGTTTGGTATCATTGTCATGCTGAATGACCCAGCCACGTTTCATCTTCAATGCTCTTGCTGATGGAGGGAGGTTTTCACTCAAAATCTCACGATACATGGCCCCATTCATTCATTCAACGTTTGACCTCTGTCATTGCCAACAAAGGGTATATAACAAAGTATTGAGATAAACTTTTGTTATTGACCAAATACTTACTTTCCTCCATAATTTGCAAATAAATTAATTAAAAATCCTACAATGTGATTTTCTGGATTTTTTTTCTCGTTTTGTCTGTCATATAATGAAAATTACAGGCCTCTCTCATCTTTTTAAGTGGGAGAACTTGCACAATTGGTGGCTGACTAAATATTTTTTTGTCCCACTGTATATATATACACATATATATATCACTGTAGAACATTGTCAAAGATGTTATCCACCAACCATGTACATGATATAATTCCACACATCCTCACCCTGACTCACGGTTACTGTTCATGCACACAGAGAAACAACACAATACAACACTGTTGTGAAGTGTATCTGAGAGCCGAGGGTATTAGATTCCACCTCTAGAAACACAACAAATATGTTTCAATCGTTCAGCTAGGGCCGCTGGGCTGTTGTGTCTACTTTGATTTGCACTATGTTTAGACTTAATGTGGTGAGCTGAGGTGGTGGCCAGGCGGAATGTCAAGTCCCAAACCACCTCCACGATATGAGGTCATTATTAACAGGTGCCATTCAAATGCCATGTCGATACTTATTTTATTATGCAGATGGATTATCCGTTTTGAAGCATACTCCCAGATGAAATGTGTTTATTGCACAGAAATAGTATCAATTATGACTATGTCTAATATCCATTCCTTATGAAAAACTACCTCTTGAACGTCTCTCAAAACACACCGACACACACTCGTGCCCACTTACATTACGTTGTAGCTTGACTCTGCTGATATCAGAGAGGTTGAGGGCGAAGAGCTCCTCTCGTGCTCCAACATAGAGCATGTTATCTTCCTTACTGAGGAGCAGAGAGGTATAATTGAAGACCCCATCCATAGAGAATCTCTTGGCTGACCTCTCATTTGCATCTGAGGAGAGAAAAAAACAGAAAGAGGACTAGAAATATTAACAAACTGAATGTTTTACTGCAATATGAGCCCCTAGAAAGCATTAACAGATTTGCCTGGACAATAATTTTTTACATCAAAATGGTAATAATGTCTGTGTTATTTTGTTTGTGTATACATGTGCTCTCTGCTCCCATGACAACAACATTGTCTGGCCTACAGGCTCTCTTTCTGCTGACTCCATCCCTACAGGGGAGCTACAATAGGAGAGATGGACAGAGCCTGGCCTCCTGAGCTCATAATAAGAAATAAAAATGACCCAACCACAGGACTAAAAGCAGCAGCTGGAGGAGTGTGTGTGTGTGCTCAGCCTCCAGTCCTGTCACCCTCTCTCATCACCTCTGGAGAGGGCTGCAGAAAGAGAGTGAAAGCCAGCTCCCCATCTTTCTCGCTATCTTGACACCCCTTCAAAAGCCCACCCTCTGCCTGCAGCCACATGTCACATCATTGACTCCCTCTCTAAGCCGAAAGCTCCACATTCAGTACATTGATGCAGAGTGGAGGTCTTCTGAGCTGGCCAGTCCAACATAAACAACATGGAGAACATTTTGCCATGAAAACATATGGTACTGTATATAAATGCCTACTAAGTGATTCTCTGAAGACATCACTCACTGCCTTACGGATTATGAGTCAACCCAAAGATTTAAATACATTTCAATCAATACATTTGCAGACTCGACATGAACTACTGAGTCTATGCTATACATTCGCAACGCAATATTTATAGTTTTAGCTTATCAGAGAAGATACAGTAGTCCTACCTCTACCTTTCAATACAGAAACACATTTTAATATTTGATCATATTTGATCAGTATAGTGCTGCTTCATGCTAGTGAGCCATTTCCTCTCTCTCCTTTCCTTTATCTTCCTTCTCTCTCGCCTCCTTTCCTCCCCTCTCCCCTCGTTTCCTTCCCTTCCCTCTCTCCTCCTTCTCTCCTCTCTTTCCTCAGAGCTTTGGGCAAATGTAACGGTGATTTACCCATGCAAAGACAAATGCTGGAGCTTGAACCAAAACAAGGGCTTAGAGGGATTTCCACAGAGGAGGATATCTATACAATTTCTCTCTTGAGTCAGACCACCACTGTCATATTCTCTGAACACTGCTGAGGGAGACACAATGAGGCGGGTAATTGTGTACCATTAAGGGAATCCATCTGGGTTTAGTAGTGTGAGCATTTATTTTCATAATTTCAGCCAGTCATTAGTCAGGTTTCTATTTCCATTGTATCAAGCTGCAGTGAGGAGGTTTGCATACAGCGTTGTATAGCCTAACAATACTCAACATGTCTGCCCATTCCATAACATTGTGGTCAATATTTCAAGGATCTGTGTGCCCAGAAGAAAATGATTTTCATGCATAAGATGGCTTGCATTGATGAATTATCCTTGGAACAAAGCAAAATCATTGCTCATAAATCCAAGATAATAATATGGGCCGATCCAAGAAAATGGATTTCACAGATTTCAGCAATTCAACACGTTTCCATGAAACTGTAGCATATGGAATGTGAGGCTTTTGGAAGAAGAAGTGCAGCTGTGAGGAGAGCTGTAAAAAAAGGGCAACTTTTATTTGAAGAGTGCTAAATAACATCAGGTCATCTGGAACAAAAATGATCAAGACAAAGAAGGACAAATATAGCAGATAAAGATATAATGCAATATATAATAAATATATATTGTACTGAAAACCAGTTAGAAGTGGGAGAGACAAAAAGTGTATTTACACTCCAACGACGGGATTAGTGCCTTATTAATCAGAAGAGTCTGTCTGTCTGCCAGAATGTACTGGTGCTGCTGTTAAGGATTCTGTTTAAAGATGCTATTACAATGGCATCGTTTAGGAGCCAAAGATAACTTGATTGCTGATCTCAAGGGGACAAAATATAATTTATAGCCCGAGGACTACAAAAGTGAACTGGAATAGTTGCTGGTCAGTCAGTCTTTCAGTCAGTCTCTAGACCGTCTCCCCCAGGTCTCCATTACAGGGCCCTCCACAGACAGACAGGTCCCCTGACAGACAGGTCCCTTGACAGACAGACAGACAGACAGGTCCCTTGACAGACAGACAGACAGGTCCCTTGACAGACAGACAGACAGACAGACAGACAGACAGACAGACAGACAGACAGACAGACAGACAGGTCCCTTGACAGACAGACAGACAGACAGACAGACAGACAGACAGACAGACAGACAGACAGACAGACAGACAGACAGACAGACAGGTCCCTTGACAGACAGACAGACAGGTCCCTTGACAGACAGACAGACAGACAGGTCCCTTGACAGACAGACAGACAGACAGACAGACAGACAGACAGGTCCCTTGACAGACAGACAGACAGACAGACAGACAGACAGACAGACAGACAGACAGACAGACAGACAGACAGGTCCCTTGACAGACAGACAGACAGACAGAGACAGACAGGTCCCTTGACAGACAGACAGACAGACAGACAGACAGACAGACAGACAGGTCCCTTGACAGACAGACAGACAGACAGACAGACAGACAGACAGACAGACAGACAGGTCCCTTGACAGACAGACAGACAGACAGACAGACAGACAGACAGACAGACAGACAGACAGACAGACAGACAGACAGACAGGTCCCTTGACAGACAGACAGACAGACAGACAGACAGGTCCCTTGACAGACAGACAGACAGACAGACAGACAGACAGACAGACAGACAGACAGGTCCCTTGACAGACAGACAGACAGACAGACAGACAGACAGACAGACAGACAGACAGACAGACAGACAGGTCCCTTGACAGACAGACAGACAGACAGACAGACAGACAGACAGACAGACAGACAGAGACAGACAGGTCCCTTGACAGACAGACAGACAGACAGACAGACAGACAGGTCCCTTGACAGACAGACAGACAGACAGAGACAGACAGGTCCCTTGACAGACAGACAGACAGACAGACAGACAGACAGACAGACAGACACAGACAGACAGGTCCCTTGACAGACAGCCAGACAGACAGACAGACAGGTCCCTTGACAGACAGACAGACAGACAGACAGAGACAGACAGGTCCCTTGACAGACAGACAGACAGACAGACAGACAGACAGACAGACAGACAGACAGAGACAGACAGGTCCCTTGACAGACAGACAGACAGACAGACAGACAGACAGACAGAGACAGACAGACAGACACAGACAGACAGACACAGACAGACAGGTCCCTTGACAGACAGACAGACAGACAGACAGACAGACAGACAGACAGACAGACAGACAGACAGTCCCTTGACAGACAGCCAGACAGACAGACAGACAGGTCCCTTGACAGACAGACAGACAGACAGACAGACAGACAGACAGACAGACAGACAGACAGACAGACAGACAGACAGACAGACAGACAGGTCCCAGACAGACAGACAGACAGACAGACAGACAGACAGACAGACAGACAGAGACAGACAGGTCCCTTGACAGACAGACAGACAGACAGACAGACAGACAGACAGACAGGTCCCTTGACAGACAGCCAGACAGACAGACAGACAGGTCCCTTGACAGACAGACAGACAGACAGACAGACAGACCCTTGACAGACAGACAGACAGACAGACAGACAGGTCCCTTGACAGACAGACAGACAGACAGACAGACAGACAGACAGACAGACAGACAGACAGACAGACAGACAGACAGACAGACAGACAGACAGACAGACAGACAGACAGACAGACAGACAGAGACATACAGGTCCCTTGACAGACAGACAGACAGACAGACAGAGACAGACAGGTCCCTTGACAGACAGACAGACAGACAGACACAGACAGACAGGTCCCTTGACAGACAGACAGACAGACAGACAGACAGACAGACAGACAGGTCCCTTGACAGACAGACAGACAGACAGACAGACAGACAGACAGACAGACAGACAGCATAGTCTATTTCAGACAAACTCCACTCCATTGTTGTTAGAGCATCTGAGGTTGACTCCCATGACAACGCAGGCAGCCATGGAAACGCTGTGCTGTAGTGTAATCTGGGAAGAGAAGAGCCCTGACCTGGTTAGTGTTCAGAGGAAGCAGAAGCACTCAAGAGCTGCTAGTGTCTGTTGGAGATGCGGAGAGAGGTGTGGTGTCTGCCGTAGCTACAGGGGGAGAGGGTGTTAGGGAGGGCAGGCAAGTTGGAACGTTGTAATGAGTGAAGAGGCACGACATATCATAACTAGTTTACCCTCGCCTTGTCGAGCACCTTACCCCTCTCCCCTACCCTGCAGTCCTGCCCCCGGCAACCCATAGCAATACACTGCTTTTATCAAAGGGACATCTCATTTAGTCAAACAGCAGAAACCAAGCTAATAGAGGCTTGGTTCAAATAGCAATACACTTTCGTTGGAGAGGAGACATAGCTATCTAGTCTAGGTTAACAACGCGTACAAAAGCAGAAAATGTGATCATATTACTCCAGTGCTAGCCTCTCTACACTGGCTTCCTGCTAAGGCTAGGGCTGACTTCAAGGTTTTACTGCTAACCTACAAAGCATTACATGGGCTTGCTCCTACCCATCTTTCCGATTTGGTCCTGCCGTACATACCTACAGCACCCCCTTGGGTTTGTGCCATGGGGGAGATCTTCGTGGGCTATACTCGGCCTTGTCTCAGGATGGTAAGTTGGTGGTTGAAGATATCCCTCTAGTGGTCTGGGGGCTGTGCCTTGGCAAAGTGGGTTGGGTTATATCTTGCATGTTTGGTCCTGTCCGGGGGTATCGTTGGACTGGGTCACAGTGTCTCCTGACCCCTCCGGTCTCAGCCTTGAGTATTTATGCTGCAATAGTTTGTGTCGGGGGGCTAGTGTCAGTCTGTTATATCTGGAGTAT